>NC_058082.1:314102077-314328500 GCF_014858855.1 Bufo gargarizans | reverse complement strand
CATATATTTAGGCCCAGGCACCCAGGCAGAGGAGAGAGGTCCCGTAACATAGAATCTGGCTTCATGTCAGCAGAGAATCAGTCTGCATGTCATAGCAGAGAATCAGGCTTCACGTCAGCCACCACTATAACAGTCCATTGTCATATATTTAGGCCCAGGCACCCAGGCAGAGGAGAGAGGTCCCGTAACAGAGAATCTGGCTTCATGTCAGCAGAGAATCAGTCTGCATGTCATAGCAGAGAATCAGGCTTCACGTCAGCCACACTTGGAACAGTCCATTGTCATATATTTAGGCCCAGGCACCCAGGCAGAGGAGAGAGGTCCCGTAACAGAGAATCTGGCTTCATGTCAGCAGAGAATCAGTCTGCATGTCATAGCAGAGAATCAGGCTTCACGTCAGCCAACACTGTAACAGTCCATTGTCATATATTTAGGCCCAGGCACCCAGGCAGAGGAGAGAGGTCCCGTAACAGAGAATCTGGCTTCATGTCAGCAGAGAATCAGTCTGCATGTCATAGCAGAGAATCAGGCTTCACGTCACCCAACATTGGAACAGTCCATTGTCATATATTTAGGCCCAGGCACCCAGGCAGAGGAGAGAGGTCCCGTAACAGAGAATCTGGCTTCATGTCAGCAGAGAATCAGTCTGCATGTCATAGCAGAGAATCAGGCTTCACGTCAGCCACCACTGTAACAGTCCATTGTCATATATTTAGGCCCAGGCACCCAGGCAGAGGAGAGAGGTCCCGTAACAGAGAATCTGGCTTCATGTCAGCAGAGAATCAGTTTGCATGTCATAGCAGAGAATCAGGATCACGTCAGCCACCACTGTAACAGTCCATTGTCATATATTTAGGCCCAGGCACCCAGGCAGAGGAGAGAGGTCCCGTAACAGAGAATCTGGCTTCATGTCAGCAAGAATCAGTCTGCATGTCATAGCAGAGAATCAGGCTTCACGTCAGCCACACTGTAACAGTCCATTGTCATATATTTAGGCCCAGGCACCCAGGCAGAGGAGAGAGGTCCCGTAACAGAGAATCTGGCTTCATGTCAGCAGAGAATCAGTCTGCATGTCATAGCAGAGAATCAGGCTTCACGTCACCCAACATTGGAACAGTCCATTGGCATATATTTAGACCCAGGCACCCAGGCAGAGGAGAGAGGTCCCGTAACAGAGAATCTGTCTTCATGTCAGCAGAGAATCAGTCTGCATGTCATAGCAGAGAATCAGGCTTCACGTCAGCCACCACTATAACAGTCCATTGTCATATATTTAAGCCCAGGGACCCAGGCAGAGGAGAGAGGTCCCGTAACAGAGAATCTGGCTTCATGTCAGCAGAGAATCAGTCTGCATGTCATAGCAGAGAATCAGGCTTCACGTCACCCAACATTGGAACAGTCCATTGTCATATATTTAGGCCCAGGCACCCAGGCAGAGGAGAATGGTCCCGTAACAGAGAATCTGGCTTCATGTCAGCAGAGAATCAGTCTGCATGTCATAGCAGAGAATCAGGCTTCACGTCACCCAACATTGGAACAGTCCATTGGCATATATTTAGGCCCAGTCACCCAGGCAGAGGAGAGAGGTCCCGTAACAGAGAATCTGGCTTCATGTCAGCAGAGAATCAGTCTGCATGTCATAGCAGAGAATCAGGCTTCACGTCACCCAACATTGGAACAGTCCATTGTCATATATTTAGGCCCAGGCACCCAGGCAGAGGAGAGAGGTCCCGTAACAGAGAATCTGGCTTCATGTCAGCAGAGAATCAGTCTGCATGTCATAGCAGAGAATCAGGCTTCACGTCAGCCACCACTATAACAGTCCATTGTCATATATTTAGGCCCAGGCACCCAGGCAGAGGAGAGAGGTCCCGTAACAGAGAATCTGGCTTCATGTCAGCAGAGAATCAGTCTGCATGTCATAGCAGAGAATCAGACTTCACGTCAGCCACCACTATAACAGTCCATTGTCATATATTTAGGCCCAGGCACCCAGGCAGAGGAGAGATGGTCCCGTAACAGAGAATCTGGCTTCATGTCAGCAGAGAATCAAGTCTGCATGTCATAGCAGAGAATCAGGCTTCACGTCACCCAACATTGGAACAGTCCATTGTCATATATTTAGGCCCAGGCACCCAGGCATAGGAGAGAGGTCCCGTAACAGAGAATCTGGCTTCATGTCAGCAGAGAATCAGTTTGCATGTCATAGCAGAGAATCAGGCTTCACGTCAGCCACCACTGTAACAGTCCATTGTCATATATTTAGGCCCAGGCACCCAGGCAGAGGAGAGAGGTCCCGTAACAGAGAATCTGGCTTCATGTAAGCAGAGAATCAGTCTGCATGTCATAGCAGAGAATCAGGCTTCACGTCAGCCACCACTGTAACAGTCCTATTATCATATATTTAGGCCCAGGCACCCAGGCAGAGGAGAGAGGTCCCGTAACAGAGAATCTGGCTTCATGTCAGCAGAGAATCAGTCTGCATGTCATAGCAGAGAATCAGGCTTCCACGTCAGCCACCACTGTAACAGTCCATTGTCATATATTTAGGGCCAGGCACCCTAGGCAGAGGAGAGAGGTCCCGTAACAGAGAATCTGGCTTCATGTCAGCAGAGAATCAGTCTGCATGTCATAGCAGAGAATCAGGCTTCACGTCACCCAACATTGGAACAGTCCATTGTCATATATTTAGGCCCAGGCACCCAGGCATAGGAGAGAGGTCCCGTAACAGAGAATCTGGCTTCATGTCAGCAGAGAATCAGTTTGCATGTCATAGCAGAGAATCAGGCTTCACGTCAGCCACCACTGTAACAGTCCATTGTCATATATTTAGGCCCAGGCACCCAGGCAGAGGAGAGAGGTCCCGTAACAGAGAATCTGGCTTCATGTCAGCAGAGAATCAGTTTGCATGTCATAGCAGAGAATCAGGCATCACGTCAGCCACCACTGTAACAGTCCATTGTCATATATTTAGGCCCAGGCACCCAGGCAGAGGAGAGAGGTCCCGTAACAGAGAATCTGGCTTCATGTCAGCAGAGAATCAGTCTGCATGTCATAGCAGAGAATCAGGCTTCACGTCAGCCACCACTGTAACAGTCCATTGTCATATATTTAGGCCCAGGCACCCAGGCAGAGGAGAGAGGTCCCGTAACAGAGAATCTGGCTTCATGTCAGCAGAGAATCAGTCTGCATGTCATAGCAGAGAATCAGGCTTCACGTCACCCAACATTGGAACAGTCCATTGGCATATATTTAGGCCCAGGCACCCAGGCAGAGGAGAGAGGTCCCGTAACAGAGAATCTGTCTTCATGTCAGCAGAGAATCAGTCTGCATGTCATAGCAGAGAATCAGGCTTCACGTCAGCCACCACTATAACAGTCCATTGTCATATATTTAAGGCCCAGGCACCCAGGCAGAGGAGAGAGGTCCCGTAACAGAGAATCTGGCTTCATGTCAGCAGAGAATCAGTCTGCATGTCATAGCAGAGAATCAGGCTTCACGTCAGCCCACCACTTGAACAGTCCATTGTCATATATTTAGTCCCAGGCACCCAGGCAGAGGAGAATGGTCCCGTAACAGAGAATCTGGCTTCATGTCAGCAGAGAATCAGTCTGCATGTCATAGCAGAGAATCAGGCTTCACGTCACCCAACATTGGAACAGTCCATTGGCATATATTTAGGCCCAGGCACCCAGGCAGAGGAGAGAGGTCCCGTAACAGGGAATCTGGCTTCATGTCAGCAGAGAATCAGTCTGCATGTCATAGCAGAGAATCAGGCTTCACGTCACCCAACATTGGAACAGTCCATTGTCATATATTTAGGCCCAGGCACCCAGGCAGAGGAGAGAGGTCCCGTAACAGAGAATCTGGCTTCATGTCAGCAGAGAATCAGTCTGCATGTCATAGCAGAGAATCAGGCTTCACGTCAGCCACCACTATAACAGTCCATTGTCATATATTTAGGCCCAGGCACCCAGGCAGAGGAGAGAGGTCCCGTAACAGAGAATCTGGCTTCATGTCAGCAGAGAATCAGTCTGCATGTCATAGCAGAGAATCAGGCTTCACGTCAGCCACCACTATAACAGTCCATTGTCATATATTTAGGCCCAGGCACCCAGGCAGAGGAGAATGGTCCCGTAACAGAGAATCTGGCTTCATGTCAGCAGAGAATCAGTCTGCATGTCATAGCAGAGAATCAGGCTTCACGTCACCCAACATTGGAACAGTCCATTGTCATATATTTAGGCCCAGGCACCCAGGCATAGGAGAGAGGTCCCGTAACAGAGAATCTGGCTTCATGTCAGCAGAGAATCAGTTTGCATGTCATAGCAGAGAATCAGGCTTCACGTCAGCCACCACTGTAACAGTCCATTGTCATATATTTAGGCCCAGGCACCCAGGCAGAGGAGAGAGGTCCCGTAACAGAGAATCTGGCTTCATGTCAGCAGAGAATCAGTTTGCATGTCATAGCAGAGAATCAGGCTTCACGTCAGCCACCACTGTAACAGTCCATTATCATATATTTAGGCCCAGGCACCCAGGCAGAGGAGAGAGGTCCCGTAACAGAGAATCTGGCTTCATGTCAGCAGAGAATCAGTCTGCATGTCATAGCAGAGAATCAGGCTTCACGTCAGCCACCACTGTAACAGTCCATTGTCATATATTTAGGCCAGGCACCTAGGCAGAGGAGAGAGGTCCCGTAACAGAGAATCTGGCTTCATGTCAGCAGAGAATCAGTCTGCATGTCATAGCAGAGAATCAGGCTTCACGTCACCCAACATTGGAACAGTCCATTGTCATATATTTAGGCCCAGGCACCCAGGCATAGGAGAGAGGTCCCGTAACAGAGAATCTGGCTTCATGTCAGCAGAGAATCAGTCTGCATGTCATAGCAGAGAATCAGGCCTTCACGTCAGCCACCACTGTAACAGTCCATTGTCATATATTTAGGCCCAGGCACCCAGGCAGAGGAGAGAGGTCCCGTAACAGAGAATCTGGCTTCATGTCAGCAGAGAATCAGTTTGCATGTCATAGCAGAGAATCAGGCTTCACGTCAGCCACCACTGTAACAGTCCATTGTCATATATTTAGGCCCAGGCACCCAGGCATAGGAGAGAGGTCCCGTAACAGAGAATCTGGCTTCATGTCAGCAGAGAATCAGTTTGCATGTCATAGCAGAGAATCAGGCTTCACGTCAGCCACCACTGTAACAGTCCATTGTCATATATTTAGGCCCAGGCACCCAGGCAGAGGAGAGAGGTCCCGTAACAGAGAATCTGGCTTCATGTCAGCAGAGAATCAGTTTGCATGTCATAGCAGAGAATCAGGCTTCACGTCAGCCAACACTGTAACAGTCCATTGTCATATATTTAGGCCCAGGCACCCAGGCAGAGGAGAGAGGTCCCGTAACAGAGAATCTGGCTTCATGTCAGCAGAGAATCAGTCTGCATGTCATAGCAGAGAATCAGGCTTCACGTCACCCAACATTGGAACAGTCCATTGGCATATATTTAGACGCAGGCACCCAGGCAGAGGAGAGAGGTCCCGTAACAGAGAATCTGTCTTCATGTCAGCAGAGAATCAGTCTGCATGTCATAGCAGAGAATCAGGCTTCACGTCAGCCACCACTATAACAGTCCATTGTCATATATTTAAGCCCAGGCACCCAGGCATAGGAGAGAGGTCCCGTAACAGAGAATCTGGCTTCATGTCAGCAGAGAATCAGTCTGCATGTCATAGCAGAGAATCAGGCTTCACGTCAGCCACCACTATAACAGTCCATTGTCATATATTTAGGCCCAGGCACCCAGGCAGAGGAGAGAGGTCCCGTAACAGAGAATCTGGCTTCATGTCAGCAGAGAATCAGTCTCCATGTCATAGCAGAGAATCAGGCTTCACGTCAGCCACCACTATAACAGTCCATTGTCATATATTTAGGCCCAGGCACCCAGGCAGAGGAGAATGGTCCCGTAACAGAGAATCTGGCTTCATGTCAGCAGAGAATCAGTCTGCATGTCATAGCAGAGAATCAGGCTTCACGTCACCCAACATTGGAACAGTCAATTGGCATATATTTAGGCCCAGGCACCCAGGCAGAGGAGAGAGGTCCCGTAACAGAGAATCTGGCTTCATGTCAGCAGAGAATCAGTCTGCATGTCATAGCAGAGAATCAGGCTTCACGTCACCCAACATTGGAACAGTCCATTGTCATATATTTAGGCCCAGGCACCCAGGCATAGGAGAGAGGTCCCGTAACAGAGAATCTGGCTTCATGTCAGCAGAGAATCAGTTTGCATGTCATAGCAGAGAATCAGGCATCACGTCAGCCACCACTGTAACAGTCCATTGTCATATATTTAGGCCCAGGCACCCAGGCAGAGGAGAGAGGTCCCGTAACAGAGAATCTGGCTTCATGTCAGCAGAGAATCAGTTTGCATGTCATAGCAGAGAATCAGGCTTCACGTCAGCCACCACTGTAACAGTCCATTGTCATATATTTAGGCCCAGGCACCCAGGCATAGGAGAGAGGTCCCGTAACAGAGAATCTGGCTTCATGTTAGCAGAGAATCAGTTTGCATGTCATAGCAGAGAATCAGGCTTCACGTCAGCCACCACTGTAACAGTCCATTGTCATATATTTAGGCCCAGGCACCCAGGCAGAGGAGAGAGGTCCCGTAACAGAGAATCTGGCTTCATGTCAGCAGAGAATCAGTTTGCATGTCATAGCAGAGAATCAGGCATCACGTCAGCCACCACTGTAACAGTCCATTGTCATATATTTAGGCCCAGGCACCCAGGCAGAGGAGAGAGGTCCCGTAACAGAGAATCTGGCTTCATGTCAGCAGAGAATCAGTCTGCATGTCATAGCAGAGAATCAGGCTTCACGTCACCCAACATTGGAACAGTCCATTGTCATATATTTAGGCCCAGGCACCCAGGCATAGGAGAGAGGTCCCGTAACAGAGAATCTGGCTTCATGTCAGCAGAGAATCAGTTTGCATGTCATAGCAGAGAATCAGGCATCACGTCAGCCACCACTGTAACAGTCCATTGTCATATATTTAGGCCCAGGCACCCAGGCAGAGGAGAGAGGTCCCGTAACAGAGAATCTGGCTTCATGTCAGCAGAGAATCAGTTTGCATGTCATAGCAGAGAATCAGGCTTCACGTCAGCCACCACTGTAACAGTCCATTGTCATATATTTAGGCCCAGGCACCCAGGCATAGGAGAGAGGTCCCGTAACAGAGAATCTGGCTTCATGTCAGCAGAGAATCAGTTTGCATGTCATAGCAGAGAATCAGGCATCACGTCAGCCACCACTGTAACAGTCCATTGTCATATATTTAGGCCCAGGCACCCAGGCAGAGGAGAGAGGTCCCGTAACAGAGAATCTGGCTTCATGTCAGCAGAGAATCAGTTTGCATGTCATAGCAGAGAATCAGGCATCACGTCAGCCACCACTGTAACAGTCCATTGTCATATATTTAGGCCCAGGCACCCAGGCAGAGGAGAGAGGTCCCGTAACAGAGAATCTGGCTTCATGTCAGCAGAGAATCAGTCTGCATGTCATAGCAGAGAATCAGGCTTCACGTCAGCCACCACTGTAACAGTCCATTGTCATATATTTAGGCCCAGGCACCCAGGCAGAGGAGAGAGGTCCCGTAACAGAGAATCTGGCTTCATGTCAGCAGAGAATCAGTCTGCATGTCATAGCAGAGAATCAGGCTTCACGTCACCCAACATTGGAACAGTCCATTGGCATATATTTAGACCCAGGCACCCAGGCAGAGGAGAGAGGTCCCGTAACAGAGAATCTGTCTTCATGTCAGCAGAGAATCAGTCTGCATGTCATAGCAAAGAATCAGGCTTCACGTCAGCCACCACTATAACAGTCCATTGTCATATATTTAAGCCCAGGCACCCAGGCAGAGGAGAGAGGTCCCGTAACAGAGAATCTGGCTTCATGTCAGCAGAGAATCAGTCTGCATGTCATAGCAGAGAATCAGGCTTCACGTCACCCAACATTGGAACAGTCCATTGTCATATATTTAGGCCCAGGCACCCAGGCAGAGGAGAATGGTCCCGTAACAGAGAATCTGGCTTCATGTCAGCAGAGAATCAGTCTGCATGTCATAGCAGAGAATCAGGCTTCACGTCACCCAACATTGGAACAGTCCATTGGCATATATTTAGGCCCAGGCACCCAGGCAGAGGAGAGAGGTCCCGTAACAGAGAATCTGGCTTCATGTCAGCAGAGAATCAGTCTGCATGTCATAGCAGAGAATCAGGCTTCACGTCACCCAACATTGGAACAGTCCATTGTCATATATTTAGGCCCAGGCACCCAGGCAGAGGAGAGAGGTCCCGTAACAGAGAATCTGGCTTCATGTCAGCAGAGAATCAGTCTGCATGTCATAGCAGAGAATCAGGCTTCACGTCAGCCACCACTATAACAGTCCATTGTCATATATTTAGGCCCAGGCACCCAGGCAGAGGAGAGAGGTCCCGTAACAGAGAATCTGGCTTCATGTCAGCAGAGAATCAGTCTGCATGTCATAGCAGAGAATCAGACTTCACGTCAGCCACCACTATAACAGTCCATTGTCATATATTTAGGCCCAGGCACCCAGGCAGAGGAGAATGGTCCCGTAACAGAGAATCTGGCTTCATGTCAGCAGAGAATCAGTCTGCATGTCATAGCAGAGAATCAGGCTTCACGTCACCCAACATTGGAACAGTCCATTGTCATATATTTAGGCCCAGGCACCCAGGCAGAGGAGAGAGGTCCGGTAACAGAGAATCTGGCTTCATGTCAGCAGAGAATCAGTTTGCATGTCATAGCAGAGAATCAGGCTTCACGTCAGCCACCACTGTAACAGTCCATTGTCATATATTTAGGCCCAGGCACCCAGGCA
The DNA here is from genome assembly GCF_014858855.1 of Bufo gargarizans. NCBI lineage: Eukaryota > Metazoa > Chordata > Amphibia > Anura > Bufonidae > Bufo > Bufo gargarizans. The sequence goes on along the minus strand of NC_058082.1, from coordinate 314,319,585 downwards.
GATGAGAGAGGTCCCGTAACAGAGAATCTGGCTTCATGTAAGCAGAGAATCAGTTTGCATGTCATACCAGAGAATCAGGCTTCACGTCAGCCACCACTGTAACAGTCCATTATCATATATTTAGGCCCAGGCACCCAGGCAGAGGAGAGAGGTCCCGTAACAGAGAATCTGGCTTCATGTCAGCAGAGAATCAGTCTGCATGTCATAGCAGAGAATCAGGCTTCACGTCAGCCACCACTGTAACAGTCCATTGTCATACATTTAGGGCCAGGCACCTAGGCAGAGGAGAGAGGTCCCGTAACAGAGAATCTGGCTTCATGTCAGCAGAGAATCAGTCTGCATGTCATAGCAGAGAATCAGGCTTCACGTCACCCAACATTGGAACAGTCCATTGTCATATATTTAGGCCCAGGCACCCAGGCATAGGAGAGAGGTCCCGTAACAGAGAATCTGGCTTCATGTCAGCAGAGAATCAGTTTGCATGTCATAGCAGAGAATCAGGCATCACGTCAGCCACCACTGTAACAGTCCATTGTCATATATTTAGGCCCAGGCACCCAGGCAGAGGAGAGAGGTCCCGTAACAGAGAATCTGGCTTCATGTCAGCAGAGAATCAGTTTGCATGTCATAGCAGAGAATCAGGCTTCACGTCAGCCACCACTGTAACAGTCCATTGTCATATATTTAGGCCCAGGCACCCAGGCATAGGAGAGAGGTCCCGTAACAGAGAATCTGGCTTCATGTCAGCAGAGAATAAGTTTGCATGTCATAGCAGAGAATCAGGCATCACGTCAGCCACCACTGTAACAGTCCATTGTCATATATTTAGGCCCAGGCACCCAGGCAGAGGAGAGAGGTCCCGTAACAGAGAATCTGGCTTTATGTCAGCAGAGAATCAGTTTGCATGTCATAGCAGAGAATCAGGCTTCACGTCAGCCACCACTGTAACAGTCCATTGTCATATATTTAGGCCCAGGCACCCAGGCAGAGGAGAGAGGTCCCGTAACAGAGAATCTGGCTTCATGTCAGCAGAGAATCAGTCTGCATGTCATAGCAGAGAATCAGGCTTCACGTCACCCAACATTGGAACAGTCCATTGGCATATATTTAGACCCAGGCACCCAGGCAGAGGAGAGAGGTCCCGTAACAGAGAATCTGTCTTCATGTCAGCAGAGAATCAGTCTGCATGTCATAGCAGAGAATCAGGCTTCACGTCAGCCACCACTATAACAATCCATTGTCATATATTTAAGCCCAGGCACCCAGGCAGAGGAGAGAGGTCCCGTAACAGAGAATCTGGCTTCATGTCAGCAGAGAATCAGTCTGCATGTCATAGCAGAGAATCAGGCTTCACGTCACCCAACATTGGAACAGTCCATTGTCATATATTTAGGCCCAGGCACCCAGGCAGAGGAGAATGGTCCCGTAACAGAGAATCTGGCTTCATGTCAGCAGAGAATCAGTCTGCATGTCATAGCAGAGAATCAGGCTTCACGTCACCCAACATTGGAACAGTCCATTGGCATATATTTAGGCCCAGGCACCCAGGCAGAGGAGAGAGGTCCCGTAACAGAGAATCTGGCTTCATGTCAGCAGAGAATCAGTCTGCATGTCATAGCAGAGAATCAGGCTTCACGTCACCCAACATTGGAACAGTCCATTGTCATATATTTAGGCCCAGGCACCCAGGCAGAGGAGAGAGGTCCCGTAACAGAGAATCTGGCTTCATGTCAGCAGAGAATCAGTCTGCATGTCATAGCAGAGAATCAGGCTTCACGTCAGCCACCACTATAACAGTCCATTGTCATATATTTAGGCCCAGGCACCCAGGCAGAGGAGAGAGGTCCCGTAACAGAGAATCTGGCTTCATGTCAGCAGAGAATCAGTCTGCATGTCATAGCAGAGAATCAGACTTCACGTCAGCCACCACTATAACAGTCCATTGTCATATATTTAGGCCCAGGCACCCAGGCAGAGGAGAATGGTCCCGTAACAGAGAATCTGGCTTCATGTCAGCAGAGAATCAGTCTGCATGTCATAGCAGAGAATCAGGCTTCACGTCACCCAACATTGGAACAGTCTATTGTCATATATTTAGGCCCAGGCACCCAGGCATAGGAGAGAGGTCCCGTAACAGAGAATCTGGCTTCATGTCAGCAGAGAATCAGTTTGCATGTCATAGCAGAGAATCAGGCTTCACGTCAGCCACCACTGTAACAGTCCATTGTCATATATTTAGGCCCAGGCACCCAGGCAGAGGAGAGAGGTCCCGTAACAGAGAATCTGGCTTCATGTAAGCAGAGAATCAGTTTGCATGTCATACCAGTAAATCAGGCTTCACGTCAGCCACCACTGTAACAGTCCATTATCATATATTTAGGCCCAGGCACCGAGGCAGAGGAGAGAGGTCCCGTAACAGAGAATCTGGCTTCATGTCAGCAGAGAATCAGTCTGCATGTCATAGCAGAGAATCAGGCTTCACGTCAGCCACCACTGTAACAGTCCATTGTCATACATTTAGGGCCAGGCACCTAGGCAGAGGAGAGAGGTCCCGTAACAGAGAATCTGGCTTCATGTCAGCAGAGAATCAGTCTGCATGTCATAGCAGAGAATCAGGCTTCACGTCAGCCACCACTATAACAGTCCATTGTCATATATTTAGGCCCAGGCACCCAGGCATAGGAGAGAGGTCCCGTAACAGAGAATCTGGCTTCATGTCAGCAGAGAATCAGTCTGCATGTCATAGCAGAAAGAAGGGCAAATTTCAGAGGCTCTACTGGCAGCAAATCACGGATAGGTGCCCTCTCCAATATGGCAGTACCACTTGCCAAAAATTGGGTATAATATGTATAGTCAAACGATGGAGGGCACTCAAATGGATGGGTATATATATATATAAGAAGTCGGGTGTGGTAATTAACCATCAATTTATTACACAATACACAGCCTTCAGCAATTTACTGAATAACTAAAACGTGCTATTTGGTCACGATTATGTATGTCTTCCTATAGTTGGGAGGAAATACAAACTTGCACAGAGATTAAAAAAATATATAAAATAAAATAAAATAATATAAGTTAAAATAAAGTAAGAACCTACTATTGCAGGTGATCAATCTGCATGTAGGTGCTGCATAGGTGTATACTGAGTAAGCTTGAGTTAAAAGGATAAAATCTGCACTGATGTGCAATTGGTTATTTATCCCCAGTATCGATAACTGACAGGAGGTGGAGAAAACAGATAGTCTTACCCCGTATAGCCGAATTCCGGGAGGCTATTGTAAGGGGATGTCTCTCTTTGGGAGCGCTCCGGTCCTGTGTATCTTTGGTGCGCACGTGTTCCTCTGCTGCCTCGGCGTCCTCGGCGTCCTCGGTGTGTTCCTCTGTAACCGGATGTATTCTCCACAGTACAGGAAATTGCAAATACAGAGATCGGAAGTGACGATTTGTTCCTCCAGTCAGCTGGAAGGTTTATTCCTCCGATCAGCTGACTAATTGCGTCAGCGGGTTGTGTGATAGATAAATGCCTGTAATTTCTCTCTGTATGGGCGATCTTTATTAGGTCCAGAGTCCATGTACTATTCCTTCTTTATACCAAATGTCATAGCAGAGAATCAGGCTTCACGTCACCCAACATTGGAACAGTCAATTGGCATATATTTAGGCCCCTGCACCCAGACAGAGGAGAGGTTTATTCAACTTTGGGTTGCCTCGCAATATAATGGTAAAATGAAAATAAAAATAGGATTGAATGAGGAAGTGCCCTGGAGTACAATAATATATGGTTAAGGGGAGGTAGTTAATGTCTAATCAGCACAAGGGATGGACAGGTCCTGTGGGATCCATGCCTGGTTCATTTTTATGAACGTCAGCTTGTCCACATTGGCTGTAGACAGGCAGCTGCGTTTGTCTGTAATGACGCCCCCTGCCGTGCTGAATACACGTTCAGACAAAACGCTGGCCGCCGGGCAGGCCAGCACCTCCAAGGCATAAAAGGCTAGCTCTGGCCACGTGGACAATTTAGAGACCCAGAAGTTGAATGGGGCCGAACCATCAGTCAGTACGTGGAGGGGTGTGCACACGTACTGTTCCACCATGTTAGTGAAATGTTGCCTTCTGCTAACACGTTGCGTATCAGGTGGTGGTGCAGTTAGCTGTGGCGTGTTGACAAAACTTTTCCACATCTCTGCCATGCTAACCCTGCCCTCAGAGGAGCTGGCCGTGACACAGCTGCCTTGGCGACCTCTTGCTCCTCCTTTGCCTTGGCCTTGGGCTTCCACTTGTTCCCCTGTGACATTTGGGAATGCTCTCAGTAGCGCGTCTACCAACGTGCGCTTGTACTCGCGCATCTTACTATCACGCTCCAGTACAGGAAGTAAGGTGGGCACATTGTCTTTGTAGCGTGGATCCAGCAGGGTGGCAACCCAGTAATCCGCACACGTTAAAATGTGGGCAACTCTGCTGTCGTTGCGCAGGCACTGCAGCATGTAGTCGCTCATGTGTGCCAGGCTGCCCAGGGGTAAGGACAAGCTGTCCTCTGTGGGAGGCATATCGTCATCGTCCTGCGTTTCCCCCCAGCCACGCACCAGTGATGGGCCCGAGCTGCGTTGGGTGCCACCCTGCTGTGACCATGCTTCATCCTCATCCTCCTCCACCTCCTCCTCATCCTCGTCCTCCAGTAGTGGGCCCTGGCTGGCCACATTTGTACCTGGCCTCTGCTGTTGCCAAAAACCTCCCTCTGAGTCAATTCGAAGAGACTGGCCTGAAAGTGCTAAAAATGACCCCTCTTCCGCCTCCTCCTCCTGGGCCACCTCCTCTTCCATCATCGCCCTAAGTGTTTTCTCAAGGAGACATAGAAGTGGTATTGTAACGCTGATAACGGCGTCATCGCCACTGGCCATGTTGGTGGAGTACTCAAAACAGGGCAACAGGGCACACAGGTCTCGCATGGAGGCCCAGTCATTGGTAGTGAAGTGGTGCTGTTCCGCAGTGCGACTGACCCGTGCGTGCTGCAGCTGAAACTCCACTATGGCCTGCTGCTGCTCGCACAGTCTGTCCAGCATGTGCAAGGTGGAGTTCCACCTGGTGGGCACGTCGCATATGAGGCGGTGAGCGGGAAGGCCGAAGTTACGCTGTAGCGCAGACAGGCGAGCAGCGGCAGGATGTGAACACCGGAAGCGCGAACAGACGGCCCGCACTTTATGCAGCAGCTCTGACATGTCGGGGTAGTTGTTAATGAACTTCTGCACCACCAAATTCAGCACATGCGCCAAGCAAGGGATGTGCGTCAAACCGGCTAGTCCCAGAGCTGCAACGAGATTTCGCCCATTATCGCACACCACCAGGCTGGGCTTGAGGCTCACCGGCAGCAACCACTCGTCGGTCTGTTGTTCTATACCCCGCCACAACTCCTGTGCGGTATGGGGCCTGTCCCCCAAACATATGAGTTTCAGAATAGCCTGCTGACGTTTACCCCGGGCTGTGCTGAAGTTGGTGGTGAAGGTGTGTGGCTGACTGGATGAGCAGGTGGAAGAAGAGGAGGAGGAAGTTGAGTAGGAGGAGGTGGCAACAGGAGGCAAAGAATGTTGCGCTGCGATCCTTGGCGGCGGAAGGACGTGCGCCAAACAGCTCTCCGCCTGGGGCCCAGCTGCCACTACATTTACCCAGTGTGCAGTTAGGGAGATAAAGCGTCCCTGGCCGTGCTTACTGGTCCACGTATCTGTGGTTAGGTGGACCTTGCCACAGATGGCGTTGGGCAGTGCACACTTGATTTTATCGGATACTTGGTTGTGCAGGGAAGGCACGGCTCTCTTGGAGAAGTAGTGCCGGCTGGGAACAACATACTGTGGGACAGCAAGCGACATGAGCTGTTTGAAGCTGTCTGTGTCCACCAGCCTAAATGACAGCATTTCATAGGCCAGTAGTTTAGAAATGCTGGCATTCAGGGCCAGGGATCGAGGGTGGCTAGGTGGGAATTTACGCTTTCTCTCAAATGTTTGTGAGATGGAGAGCTGAACGCTGCCGTGTGACATGGTTGAGATGCTTGGTGACAGAGGTGGTGGTGTTGGTGGTACATCCCCCGTTTGCTGGGCGGCAGGTGCCAACGTTCCTCCAGAGGCCGAGGAAGAGGCCGAGGCGGCAGCAGCAGAAGAGGCCGAGGCGGTAGCAGCAGAAGAGGTAGCAGGGGGAGCCTGAGTGACTTCCTCGTTTTTAAGGTGTTTACTCCACTGCAGTTCATGCTTTGCATGCAGGTGCCTGGTCATGCAGGTTGTGCTAAGGTTCAGAACGTTAATGCCTCGCTTCAGGCTCTGATGGCACAGCGTGCAAACCACTCGGGTCTTGTCGTCAGCACATTGTTTGAAGAAGTGCCATGCCAGGGAACTCCTTGAAGCTGCCTTTGGGGTGCTCGGTCCCAGATGGCGGCGGTCAGTAGCAGGCGGAGTCTCTTGGCAGCGGGTGTTCTGCTTTTGCTCACTGCTCCCTCTTTTGCTACGTTGTTGGCTCGGTCTCACCACTGCCTCTTCCTTCGAACTGTGAAAGTCAGTGGCACGACCTTCATTCCATGTGGGGTCTATGACCTCATCGTCCCCTGCATCGTCTTCCACCCAGTCTTGATCCCTGACCTCCTGTTCAGTCTGCACACTGCAGAAAGACGCAGCAGTTGGCACCTGTGTTTCGTCATTATCAGAGACATGCTGAGGTGGTATTCCCATGTCCTCATCATCAGGAAACATAAGTGGTTGTGCGTCAGTGCATTCTATGTCTTCCACCGCTGGGGAAGGGCTAGGTGGATGCCCTTGGGAAACCCTGCCAGTGGAGTCTTCAAACAGCATAAGAGACTGCTGCATAACTTGAGGCTCAGACAGTTTCCCTAGTATGCATGGGGGTGATGTGACAGACTGATGGGCTTGGTTTTCAGGCGCCATCTGTGCGCTTTCTGCAGAAGACTGTGTGGGAGATAATGTGAACGTGCTGGATCCACTGTCGGCCACCCAATTGACTAATGCCTGTACCTGCTCAGGCCTTACCATCCTTAGAACGGCATTGGGCCCCACCAAATATCGCTGTAAATTATGGCGGCTACTGGGACCTGAGGTAGTTGGTACACTAGGACGTGTGGCTGTGGCAGAACGGCCACGTCCTCTACCAGCACCAGAGGGTCCACTAACACCAGCACGACCATGTCCGTGTCCGCGTCCTTTACTAGATGTTTTCCTCATTGTTTTCGTTCAGCACAACAACAAAAATATTATTTGGCCCAATGTATTGAATTCAAATTCAGGCCTTTTTTTAAAGACACCTAACACAATCTGGCTATCTATTTAGGTACCGTATTACACTAATACAGGCACAGCAGTAACCACAGATTTAGCTGACTATAAATTTGAGGCCTATTATTTAGGCGCTGGGTGACAGGTATACGTTTACAGACAGAATTAGACTGGGATATGCACAGTAGCGTGTGTGTGAAGTTATTGAGAATGACCCTATGTGCACCTTGAATCTTATATACCCTTTTAGGGATAGATTTAAAGGAGGTCTGATACAGCAGAAACCACTAATTTAGGAAATTGCTAAATTGGGAATTGTATTTCAACCCAGAACAAAAACTGTGCTTTGACGGACACTAAATAACTTGACCAGCTACAGCAATAACGACAGATTTGGATGACTATAAATTTGAGGCCTATTATTTAGGCGCTGGGTGACAGGTATACGTTTACAGACAGAATTAGACTGGGATATGCACAGTAGCGTGTGTGTGAAGTTATTGAGAATGACCCTATCTGCACCTTGAATCTAATATACCCTTTTAGGGATAAATTTAAAGTTGGCCTGATACAGCAGAAACCACTAATTTAGAGAATTGCTAAATTGGGAATTGTATTTCAACCCAGAACAAAAACTGTGCTTTGACGGACACTAAATAACTCGCCCAGCTACAGCAATAACCACAGATTTAGCTGACTATAAATTTGAGGCCTATTATTTAGGCGCTGGGTGACAGGTATACGTTTACAGACAGAATTAGACTGGGATATGCACAGTAGCGTGTGTGTGAAGTTATTGAGAATTACCCTATCTGCACCTTGAATCTAATATACCCTTTTAGGGATAAATTTAAAGTAGGCCTGATACAGCAGAAACCACTAATTTAGAGAATTGCTAAATTGGGATTTGTATTTCAACCCAGAACAAAAACTGTGCTTTGACGGACACTAAATAACTTGACCAGCTACACAATAACCACAGATTTAGCTGACTATAAATTTGAGGCCTATTATTTAGGCGCTGGGTGACAGGTATACGTTTACAGACAGAATTAGACTGGGATATGCACAGTAGCGTGTGTGTGAAGTTATTGAGAATGACCCTATGTGCACCTTGAATCTTATATACCCTTTTAGGGATAGATTTAATGTAGGTCTGATACAGCAGAAACCACTAAATTAGGAAATTGCAAAATTGGGAATTGTATTTCAACCCAGAACAAAAACTGTGCTTTGACGGACACTAAATAACTTGATCAGCTACAGCAATAATGACAGATTTGGATGAATATAAATTTGAGGCCTATTATTTAGGCGCTGGGTGACAGGTATACGTTTACAGTCAGAATTAGACTGGGATATGGCCAAAAAATAACCACACTATTGATGGTTAAATGCACTTGGTGTGACAGCTTCACCCTGATGTAGGATATAGCCAAAAAACAACCACACTATTGAGGGTTAAATGTACTTGGTGACATATTGCCCCTGATGTAGTATATGGCCAAAAAATAACCACACTATTGATGGTTAAATGCACTTGTTGTGACAGCTTGACCCTGATGTAGGATATAGCCAAAAAACAACCACACTATTGAGGGTTAAATGCACCTGGTGACAGCTTGCCCCTGATGTAGTATATGGCCAAAAAATAACCACACTATTGATGGTTAAATGCACTTAGTGTGACAGCTTCACCCTGATGTAGGATATAGCCAAAAAACAACCACACTATTGAGGGTTAAATGCACTTGGTGGCAGCTTGTGCTGGCACACCACAATACACAAAATGGCCGCCGATCACCCCAGAAAAAAGTGACTGAAAAATGCTCTGGGCAGCCTAAAAACAGTGAGCAATTCAATAGCAGCAGTTCAATCATCCACAGCTGCAGATCGATCTCTGAATGAAGTCTTTTGGAGGAGTTAATCACTGCCTAATCTCGCCCTAACGTCGCAGCTGCAACCTCTCCCTATACTGATCAGAGCAGAGTGACGTGCGGCGCTACGTGACTCCAGCTTAAATAGAGGCTGGGTCACATGCTGCACTGGCCAATCACAGCCATGCCAATAGTAGGCATGGCTGTGACGGCCTCTTGGGGCAAGTAATATGACGCTTGTTGATTGGCTGCTTTGCAGCCTTTCAAAAAGCGCCAAGAAAGCGACGAACACCGAACCCGAACCCGGACAGTTCGGGTTCGCTCATCCCTATTGAAAAGCCTTTTGTTTAAAAATAGAAAAAAATTTGGGCCTAATTGCCGTTCAGCGGTGCAGTCAGATAATTTACAGCTCAATTTGCCGTGTGTTAATCAATTGTTATTTTCTATACAGTGAATGAATAATTTTTGGGGCCTGTAGTCCACTGACCTGAAGTAAAATTGTTATCCAATGACCGTCTAATATACCGCCAGCCACATAATCACTTGATGTTTTCTGTACAGTGAATGCATAATTTTTGGGGCCTTTAATGTAACTGGCCAACAGTAAAATTGTTATACGGTGACCGCCTAATGTACCTCCAGCCACATAATCACGTTTTCTGTCCGGTGAATGCCTAATGTTTGGGGTCTGTATTCCCGTGGCCTAAAATAAAATTCTTCTAAGCTCTAGCAGGGCTCTTTTTTGAGAGTTTCAATTTAAGATGCATAAAAATGGCCTCTAACTAAGATAAATATTGTTTAAGGCAATTGTTGCCATTGATCCCCCTCTGGTATGCCACTGTCCATGTTGTGGGATGATTTGTGCACTTATAGTAAGTATTTGGTGGCTGCAAATATGACCTGAAGTTTTTTTCTAAGGTTAGCCTGCCATTAAAGTGAATGGGGCCCACTGCAAACATGCGGTTCGCGAACATTTGATCGCGAATCGTCCATCACTACATGCCAGCCTTTTATGCAGGTCTTTCAGCAAGGGACGCTCCACATGGGGACCTTGTGGAAGACTGAGACAGTTTTTACTTAAACCAATAACATGCAGTTACAGGCAGAAAACACACACATGTAATACAATTAATCAACACAATGGGATAACTTAATCACTCACAGGCAGAATACACCCAACTGCAATACAATTAACTGTCACGGATGTAGTAGGGTAGAACACCAAAAGAAAAGCAACAAGGAAGGGAAAAGACACTAGGCCTCACCGCTAGGGAGGGAAAAGGGTCACCACCTATAAAACCCTGCTCCTGGCCCTAACTCCTATCCGTATGGGCACCTCTCGATGGTAGAGATACCCATACACAGGAACCTAGAAAACCCTGGTGATGCCCTAAAGATAATGACAGGGCAGAGACCACCTGTTCCTTCCCTGGTGAAGGAACCAGCGTCTCACTGAGGCCTAGTAAATAACTGGGGGGGGGGGGGGAATACAAAACACGACAAGCGGAACACTTAACTTCAGAGGATGAAGCTATCCCAAGCAAGGAGTAATGGGAAAAGTCAGAGGTCACATGATTCACGCCTAAACAGGAGGTGTGGACAAACCAGCAACACACAGACAAAGTGAAACCAAAAGAGGCTGTCAGATCACTAATGCATAGATAATCTTTCAGACCTTCTGGGACCTGTCACAGATGTGACATTAACTAACACAATGGGATAACCTAATCACTCACAGGCAGAAGCTGCACACTTTTTCCTTTGTAGAATATTGAGCCGGCAGGGGGCGGGTAGGGGTCTCCATAGTTCTGGGTCCATAGTCCATTTAAAGGGGGCTAGCCCTCAGGCCTCTCCAGCAGCCACAGTGACGGTTCAGTCCATCACTGACACCATTTTAAAATGTGCCATATAGAATTTGGTTCAGGTTTTTCCAGTGGGAAGGGGGTCATGTGCTATATCAATCTTGGCTTAAATTTACTCAAAAACACACTGGAAGTGTCCGTTTTAACTAGTGATAAGCGGCAGGGCTATATTCAGATTCCCAATATTTCACGATTATTTAGTAGAATATTCATCATATATTCGCAAATTTTGAGAATTTTAGATTATTTTATTGAATGCGATAAATCGGCAATGTAAAAATCACATAATGCTAATTTGTAACGCGATATACAGGCATGGGTCACTTTGGCTAAATTTTTCAAGCTGGTATAATTTTCCTGAGACTGGAGAAAATGTTTGGCAAGGCAGAACATTAGAATAGTTTTATATGCAGATAGAGTCAAGTGCTTCAATATATTCGCAATTGCGCTAATCGGCAGTGATTAGAATATTTTTTCATGCAACTTCACATTTTAGCAGGTCTGACTACAGATTACTGATTGGTGCACTAAGTATTGTTGTGAACTTGACATTGCTTCCTTCTCATTGGCCCAGAAGCAAGAAGCAGAGAGGAATTATGTGTTCAGATGGAAAAAAATGCTGAATATTCGATATAAAAAATATATAGCACTATATTCTAAATATTTGCGAATTCTCGAAGTAGCGATAAAAATTCTCTATTCGAATATTCGTGCTTAACACTAGTTTAAACCTATATTTACCTATTTAGGAGTAAAGCAAGTATGCTTCACATGACATGCGCCATGTTTTCACCATTCTGCCAGATGCACATGGTTAAACGCTTAATTCTGTCTTTTTGTACACGCCTAAAATTTTTTGATGATACTTCACAGCACTGTAGGATTCACCATTTCAGGTGAACCATACTGGGTATTTTCTATATACACAAGGGACTTTAAATGACTCGAGAGTTAAAAGGCAATATGTCCCAGGATTTGGGGGGCTATTATATCAGAGCCCCATACAGTGCCCAGGAATTGCAAATCCAGCCATCTGCATTACAACTTTGACCTCGTGACAAACCCTATAGTTGGTTTACCCATTACAACATATCTTGATGAGCTTCAAAACGGGAAAACACTGACTCTGCCCCAGGTTGTTGTGGTTCACCATCTACTATTAACACATTTTCCCAGGCGCGGGATAGGGTTGGGTCCCGACGTTTGGCGGTACCAAAATTATCCCTGGAGACTTTGAGGTCTGCCAATTAAGGACCCGGCAGCAAGTCCTCCACGTCTCCCACCATCACACTTAGCCGGGTTGTCTCCCCCTCTTCCATCGAAGTGGCGGTCACCCCTACTGCTGGCCCTTCGATCTCAGGTTCCCAGGGTTCTGGTCTCCCCCCTGACCCGGGCCACTCTGCTAGGGTTACCCCTGTCTTATGGGCAATTCGAAAAACAACCGCTGGGAATCGGATGCCAGGAACGGAGCGACGACCTCAGCCCACTGGTCACGGGGTAGCTTTTCCCTGATGGCCACTTTCTCATACATTGTCAGGTAGGTCTCGATGTCATCTGCTGGGGTCATCTTAGGATTCGCAGCACTGACTGCTTTCCAGGCATCCTTGATGCTCGGGGTTGCTCCCGTTGTCTGCCAAGCCATCACGTCTTGTAGCAGCAACTTGTTAGTCTCCTGCTGCTGTTTATTAGCCTCGCGTTGCAGCAGGTTTGTCTCTCGCTGCTGCAGATTAGCCTCCATGAGGGCCTTCAAAACAGCCTTCATTTTGTAGTGGGGCACTGGTTGTAATACAGCTGGACAATGTATGACATACAACCGTGCCTGAAAAATGCAGAAAGAAAAAATATTGGTGTTCAAACCAGCCTCACTGCTCTTGCCCGCATACTCCACCAATTGTGGGGTTTCGCTCTGGTAGACAGGATTAGCCAATGCTGTATAGAGGCAACAACAAGTTCTTTGGCTCAAGCAGTTCAGTGTTTCATTCACACTTTATGCAAGTGAGAAAACAAGCAATCATAAACAAGCAAAAAGTCACCTTGCAGTGTGGGTGGTAATTCACACCATGCGGCAATTCTGCCTCAAAGAGTCCTTGAGCATAACAGCACCAAACTGTTTTCATTCCAAACAGGTAGCAAGCCTTCATCCAGACACAAGGCTCCCAGATCCCAACACAGAGACCCCGCCTCTGAGCCCAGCTGACCAATTTAAGGTCTGGTCCGGTATTTGACCTCACCTGCCTGTAAATCAGCCCAGCAGTACATGCTTGGAGGAAAATACCTGTTTTCCCAGACCAAACCTCTCACTGTGTCACAATACATATACATACCATATATATATATATATACAGTGGCGGAAATAATTATTTGACCCCTCACTGATTTTGTAAGTTTGTCCAATGACAAAGAAATGAAAAGTCTCAGAACAGTATCATTTCAATGGTAGGTTTATTGTAACAGTGGCAGATAGCACATCAAAAGGAAAATCGAAAAAATAACTTTAAATAAAAGATAGCAACTGATTTGCATTTCATTGAGTGAAATAAGTATTTGAACCCCTACCAACCATTAAGAGTTCTGGCTCCCACAGAGTGGTTAGACACTTCTACTCAATTAGTCACCCTCATTAAGGACACCTGTCTTAACTAGTCACCTGTATAAAAGACACCTGTCCACAGAATCAATCAATCAAGCAGACTCCAAACTCTCCAACATGGGAAAGACCAAAGAGCTGTCCAAGGATGTCAGAGACAAAATTGTAGACCTGCACAAGGCTGGAATGGGCTACAAAACCATTAGCAAGAAGCTGGGAGAGAAGGTGACAACTGTTGGTGCGATTGTTCGAAAATGGAAGGAGCACAAAATGACCATCAATCGACCTCGCTCTGGGGCTCCACGCAAGATCTCACCTCGTGGGGTGTCAATGGTTCTGAGAAAGGTGAAAAAGCATCCTAGAACTACACGGGAGGAGTTAGTTAATGACCTCAAATTAGCAGGGACCACAGTCACCAAGAAAACCATTGGAAACACATTACACCGCAATGGATTAAAATCCTGCAGGGCTCGCAAGGTCCCCCTGCTCAGGAAGGCACATGTGCAGGCCCGTCTGAAGTTTGCCAATGAACACCTGAATGATTCAGAGAGTGACTGGGAGAAGGTGCTGTGGTCTGATGAGACCAAAATAGAGCTCTTTGGCATTAACTCAACTCGCTGTGTTTGGAGGAAGAAAAATGCTGCCTATGACCCCCAAAACACCGTCCCCACCGTCAAGCATGGGGGTGGAAACATTTTGCTTTGGGGGTGTTTTTCTGCTAAGGGCACAGGGCAACTTATTTGCATAAACGGGAAAATGGACGGAGCCATGTATCGTGAAATCCTGAGCGACAACCTCCTTCCCTCTACCAGGAAACTGAAAATGGGTCGTGGATGGGTGTTCCAGCACGACAATGACCCAAAACATACAGCAAAGGCAACAAAGGAGTGGCTCAAGAAGAAGCACATTAAGGTCATGGAGTGGCCTAGTCAGTCTCCGGACCTTAATCCAATCGAAAACCTATGGAGGGAGCTCAAGCTCAGAGTTGCACAGAGACAGCCTCGAAACCTTAGGGATTTAGAGATGATCTGCAAAGAGGAGTGGACCAACATTCCTCCTAAAATGTGCGCAAACTTGGTCATCAATTACAAGAAACGTTTGACCTCTGTGCTTGCAAACAAGGGTTTTTCCACCAAGTATTAAGTCTTTTTTTGTTAGAGGGTTCAAATACTTATTTCACTCAATGAAATGCAAATCAGTTGCTATCTTTTATTTAAAGTTATTTTTTCGATTTTCCTTTTGATGTGCTATCTGCCACTGTTACAATAAACCTACCATTGAAATGATACTGTTCTGAGACTTTTCATTTCTTTGTCATTGGACAAACTTACAAAATCAGTGAGGGGTCAAATAATTATTTCCTCCACTGTATATATATATATATATATATACAAACCGGATTCCAAAAAAGTTGGGACACTAAACAAATTGTGAATAAAAACTGAATGCAATGATGTAGAGATGGCAAATGTCAATATTTTATTTGTAATAGAACGTAGATGACAGATCAAACATTTAATCCGAGTAAATGTATCATTTTAAAGGAAAAATACGTTGATTCAAATTTTCATGGTGTCAACAAATCCCCCAAAAGTTGGGACAAGTAGCAATAAGAGGCTGGAAAAAGTAAATTTGAGCATAACCAAGAGCTGGAAGACCAATTTACACTAATTAGGTCAATTAGCAACATGATTGGGTATAAAAAGATCTTCTCAGAGTGGCAGTGTCTCTCAGAAGCTAAGATGGGTAGTGGATCACCAATTCCCACAATGTTGCGCAGAAAGATAGTAGAGCAATATCAGAAAGGTGTTACCCAGCGAAAAATTGCAAAGACTTTGCATCTATCATCATCTGTGCATAACATCATCCGAAGATTCAGAGAATCTGGAACAATCTCTGTGCATAAGGGTCAAGGCCGTAAAACCATACTGGATGCCCGTGATCTCCGGGCCCTTAAACGACACTGCACCACAAACAGGAATGCTACTGTAAAGGAAATCACAGAATGGGCTCAGGAATACTTCCAGAAACCATTGTCAGTGAACACAATCCACCGTGCCATCCGTCGTTGCCAGCTGAAACTCTACAGTGCAAAGAAGAAGCCATTTCTAAGCAAGATCCACAAGCTCAGGCGTTTTCACTGGGCCAGGGATCATTTAAAATGGAGTGTGGCAAAATGGAAGACTGTTCTGTGGTCAGACGAGTCACGATTCAAAGTTATTTTTGGAAATCTGGGACGCCATGTCATCCGGACCAAAGAGGACAAGGACAACTCAAGTTGTTATCAACGCTCAGTTCAGAAGCCTGCATCTCTTATGGTATGGGGTTGCATGAGTGCGTGTGGCATGGGCAGCTTGCATGTCTGGAAAGGCACCATCAATGCAGAAAAATATATTCAGGTTCTAGAACAACATATGCTCCCATCCAGATGTCATCTCTTTCAGGGAAGACCCTGCATTTTTCAACAAGATAATGCCAGACCACATTCTGCATCAATCACAACATCATGCTGCGTAGGAGAAGGATCCGGGTACTGAAATGGCCAGTCTGCAGTCCATATCTTTCACCTATAGAGAACATTTGGCGCATCATAAAGAGGAAGGTGCAACAAAGAAGCCCCAAGACGATTGAACAGTTAGAGGCCTGTATTAGACAAGAATGGGAGAGCATTCCTATTTATAAACTTGAGAAACTGGTCTCCTCGGTCCCCAGAGTGTTGTAAGAAGAAGGGGGAGATGCCACACAGTGGTGAAAATGGCCTTGTCCCAACTTTTTGGGGATTTGTTGACACCATGAAATTCTGATTCAACATATTTTTCCCTTAAAATGGTACATTTTCTCAGTTTAAACTTTTGTTCCGTGATTTATGTTCTATTCTGAATAAAATATTAGAAGTTGACACCTCCACATCATTGCATTCAGCTTTTATTCACGATTTGTATAGTGTCCCAACTTTTTGGGAATCCGGTTTATATTTATATTGTGAGGGATTAGCTCTCTTTCGGGAGTCACTCTCACAATTATCTCCACAAACAGCCGGGTTAAAGGGCCAAACTTGTACTTTAATCTCTCTCTGGAAAAACATAAATAATAAAAAACAAACACCTGCCTGGCTGGGCTCTAACTAAACATATGATACAATCCTTGACTCACCTATAGAGTGCTGTTCAGATAGAGCGTCAGGTCCAGCTTACTCAGCCAAGCGTATACCAGCCCCCCAGGTTGTAACACGGTCAGTCCAGGCTCTGTCCCAGCCTCGTGGTTTCTCAGCCTAGCCCGGCTTAAACCACACACCCAGAGCCTCACTCAGCCTCTGTTTGCAACCACGCCCCGACTGACAGCCTGGGGATCCCTCATGTGACAGGAAAACCTGGAATGAGAGGGGTGGATTGGGAGATCCCACTACCAACCTAGCTCCTAATCCAAGTAAAATCCATCCCTTAAATACAAAACAAAATAGCTCCAGCAACTATGCAGCACCACTCTGGAACTTTACTTATCTCACCCAGTTGAGGAACCTGGGTGAGATATACCCCTCTTCCGGGATCCTTATTCACTTTAGCGTTCACATCACCACATACCCCCCTTTGTTTAAACCTGTGGGTGTGAACACTTGCACCCACCGGATGCTCGCAACTGGACATTTGCCTTATCCTACAACCTTCTGGCTCAATGTTCCCCTTGGAATATGTTATCAGAATCACCTTTTTATCCTTATTCTGCCCTGCCCAGGCCAGCCGAGTTTGGTTTGTCACTAATACTGGCTTTCTACCTAGTAGAAAAAATCTAAGGGACTCGAGTGCCCATCTAATGGCCCGACACTTTTGTTTTACTCTCTGGTCTTTGTCTCCTTGTTTATTTGGCTCTCGCCCATGCACTTACAGGAACCTCCATTTTGTCACCACTCCTTTTTTTTAAAAGTTTTTCCAGCATTTCTGCTTCTAGACTTGCTAGCTCTGCAACGACCATAAGTTCTACTTACAAGTTCATCCTTTACTTCAGCAGTGGTTTCCTCAGCTTTGGCAGCAGTTTCAGAGTCTTCTGCTTACTTAGTGACTTTTTCCACTTCGGCAGATTCTCCTTCAGCGATTTCTTTGATCTCTGCAACATCTGAGGATTTGTCCCACTCCAAGTCATCGGCCTTAGCTTTTTCAACTGTTGTCTCTTTGGAGTCTCCACTCATCCTTCTCGGACAGGGTATTATAAACCGGCCCTCTTAACTCCTTCTTTCCCTTCTTATCAAGGTTGGAGGTACGGGGAACACCGGGGTCTTTAACAGACTCCTCGTCTTCTGGCATTTGCTCCAGAGGGTCAGCCAGGACATTGCTCTCCCTTTGTGCAGGATTCATGAGAGCCATCCCATAGTAGTATCTACATACTGGTCATCCATCTCCTCGTACTTCTTCCCCAGCAGGCTGCTGGCTATTTGTAAGGCCTTGTAGGCGGATGGGACGTCTTTCAAGACCAGGTCCTGGCTACCCACTGCCATAAGTTTCTTGGCGTCTGCATCCACATCAGCCCCATCAACGGGTTCAGCAGACCCCTTCTTAACAAGCTCTGTCTTAGACTTTTAGGCATCTTACAGAAGATTCTCCTCTTCAGGTTTCTCATTTTCCTTTCATTAAGCCAACCTGTCATCTCGAGAAGCTCTTGCCTCTAACTCTTCAAGCTTAGTCCTCATCTCTTCCATCTGCTGCTTGAGAGCACGCTTAGATGTCTCCAACTCATAGACGTTCTGCCCGACATCATCCTTTGAGCTCCAGAGATCCTCCATCTCTGCTCTGAGTTGCTTGTTCAGCCTCTCAAATTCACCTCGCTCCTCAAGCGCTTCTTCAAGGGCTATAGCCAAGGAGAGGGCCTTGGTCTCCTTCTCCCGAGCATCAGCCTCCGCTCGGTCACGTTCTTCAGCATATCGAGCCAAGATGTATTTCTCTTCAGCCAGGAGTCGGTCAAACTTATTCTGTTTCTTCTCAGTTTTTTGCACCAGCTTGTTGGAAGCGCCCTGTTCTTTGGCCTCCTGTTCAAGCTGCTCCTTGCTCTGCTCTGCTGCAGCAGACATATGAGTATCCCCATTCTCTTTTGGACACCCTGTGGGGGTACCACCCAGGGTCCCTTTAAGCACTTTGTCTGTATCTACTGTAGTCTTTGGTATTTTCTGGAGTCTTTACTCTTCTCTTGGACATTAGGCAGTAGACCCTTCAGTTCACTTGTCTCTTTCTGGGTCTCCTCCTTTGACCCTTCTATAGCCTTCTTCAGTTGCTCTGTGAAGACAGCTAGTCCCTTCTCTAATGTATCTAGGGACGGCACTGAGCGAGCGTAACCATCTTTAACCCCTTAAGGACACAGCCCTATTTCACCTTAAGGACCAGGCCATTTTTTGCAAATCTGACCAGAGTCACTTTAAGTGCTGATAACTTTAAAACGCTTTGACTTATCCAGGCCAATCTGAGATTGTTTTTTCGTCACATATTGTACTTCATGACACTGGTAAAATGAAGTCAAAAAAATTATTTTTTTTGCACCAAAAAATACCAAATTTAACAAAAATTTGGAAAAATTTGCAAATTTCAAAGTTCCAGTTTCTCTACTTCTGTAATACATAGTAATACCCCCAAAAATTTGGATGACTTTACATTCCCCATATGTCTACTTCATGTTTGAATTATTTTGGGAATGATATTTTATTTTTTGGGGATGTTATAAGGCTTAGAAGTTTAGAAGCAAATCTTGAAATTTTTCAGAAATTTACAAAAACTCAATTTTTAGGGACCAGTTCAGGTCTCAAGTCACTTTGCGAGGCTTACATAATAGAAACCACCCAAAAATGACCCCATCTAAGAAACTACACCCCTCAAGGTATTCAAAACTGATTTTGAATACGTTGTTAACCCTTTAGGTGTTGCACAAGAGTTATTGGCAAATGGGGAGGAAATTTGAGAATTTAATTTTTTTGTCTAATTTTTCATTTTAACCCATTTTTTCCACTAACAAAGCAAGGGTTAACAGCCAAACAAGACGGTATCTTTATTGCCCTGACTCTGCCGTTTACAGAAACACCCAATATGTGGCCGTAAACTACTGTACGGCCACACAGCGGGGCGTAGAGTGAAAGGTGCGCCGTTTGGTTTTTGGAAGGCTGATTTTTATGGACTGGTTTATTTACACCATGTCCCATTTGAAGCCCCCTGATGCACCCCTAGAGGAGAAACTCCCTAAAAGTGACCCCATCTAAGAAACTACACCCCTCAAGGTATTCAAAACTAATTTTACATACGTCGTTAACCCTTTAGGTGTTGCACAAGAGTTATTGGCAAATGGCGATGAAATTTGAGAATTTCATTTTTTTGCCTAATTTTCCATTTTAACCCATTTTTTCCACTAACAAAGCAAGGGTTAACAGCCAAACAAGACTGTATCTTTATTGCCCTGACTCTGCTGTTTACAGAAACACCCCATATGTGGCCGTAAACTACTGTACGGCCACACAGCGGGGCGTAGAGGGAAAGGTGCGCCGTTTGGTTTTTGGAGGGCTGATTTTTATGGACCGTTTTTTTGACACCAAGTCCCATTTGAAGCCCCCCTGATGCACCCCCAGATTATAAACTCCATAAAAGTGACCCCATCTAAGAAACTACACCCCTCAAGGTATTCAAAACGGATTTTACAAACTTTGTTAACCCTTTAGGTGTTGCACAAGATTTAATGGAAAATAGAGATACAATTTCAAAATTTAACTTTTTGGGCAGATTTTCCATTTTAATTTTTTTTTTTCCAGTTACAAAGCAAGGGTTAACAGCCAAACAAAACTCATTATTTATGGCCCTGATTCTGTAGTTTACAGAAACACCCCATATGTGGTCGTAAACCGCTGTACGGGCACACGGCAGGGCGCAGAAGGAAAGGAATGCCATACGGTTTTTGGAAGGCAGGTTTTGCTGGACAGTTTTTTTTTACACCATGTCCCATTTGAAGCCCCCCTGATGCACCCCTAGAGTAGAAACTCCAAAAAAGTGACCCCATTTTAGAAACTACGGGATAGGGTGGCAGTTTTGTTGGTACTAGTTTAGGGTACATATGATTTTTGGTTGCTCTATATTACACTTTTTGTGCGGCAAGGTAACAAGAAATAGCTTTTTTGGCAGCGTTTTTTATTTTTTTATTTACAACATTCATCTGACAGGTTAGATCATGTGGTAATTTTATAGAGCAGGTTGTCACGGACGCGGCGATACCTAATATGTATACAATTTTTTTTATTTATGTACGTTTTACACAATGATTTCATTTTTAAAACAAAAAAAATGTTTGTGTCTCCATAGTCTAAGAGCCATTGTTTTTTCAGTTTTTGGGTGATTATCTTAAGTAGGGTCTCATTTTTTGCGAGATGAGATGACGGTTTGATTGGCACTATTTTGGTGTGCATATGACTTTTTGATCGCTTGCTATTACACTTTTTGTGACGTAAGATGACAAAAAATGGCTTTTTTTACACCGTTTTTATTTTTATTTTTTTACGGTGGTCACCTGAGGGGTTAGGTCATGTGATATTTTTATAGAGCCGGTCGATACGGACGCGGCGATACCTAATATGTATACTTTTTTTTATTTATGTACGTTTTACACAATGATTTCATTTTTGAAACAAAAAAAATGATGTTTTAGTGTTTCCATAGTCTAAGAGCCATAGTTTTTTCAGTTTTTGGGCGATTATCTTAAGTAGGGTCTCATTTTTTGCGGGATGAGATGACGGTTTGATTGTTACAATTTTGGCGTACATGCAACTTTTTTGATCACTTTTATTACCTTTTTTTGGGAAGTAAGGTGGACAAAATTTCAATTTCATCATAGTTTTTAATTTTTTATTTTTATGGCGTTCACCGTTCGGGTAAAGTAACATGACCGTTTTATAGATCAGGTCGTTACGGACGCGGCGATACCAAACATGTGTAGGGAATTTTATTTTTTTAATTTTTAATCAGTGATAAATGTGTTTTTTGATTTTTACCTTTTTTTCACTTTTTTTTTGACCCAGACCCACTTGGTTCTTGAAGATCCAGTGGGTCTGATGTCTGTATAATACAGTACAGTACAATATATATTGCACTGTACTATATTTTACTTACACTGAACAGATCTATGCTTTCAGCACAGATCTGTTCAGCACCATGGACAGCAGGACGCCTGAGAGGCGTCCTGTTGCCATGGGAACCTTCCCCGTCTGCTCAGTTATGGTCAGAACTGCGCAGACGGGGAAGGGTAAGGACGGGGCTCTGGGGGGGCTGTCTGGGGGCTCTCTCCCTCTCCATCTGGGGGCTGCAAAGGCACTGCAGCCCCCCGATCGGAGAGGGAGGGAGCTCCCTCTTACTGTTAACTTTTTCCATACAGCGGTCCGTACGGCATCACCGATGTCAGCCGTTTATACCAGGGTGCCAGCAATGTGCTGGCACCCTGGTATACCCACTGTACACCAACGATTACGCAATAGGAGGCGGGCGGGGGATCGCGATCCCGCCTGCCGCACCGCCCGCCTCCCGCACCGCCCCCACCGCCCGCAACACCCCCCCTGCACCTCCCACCGGGCTAAAATCATTCAGAGGTGCAGGGGGGGTGATAAATATATATTTTCGCCACACTAAAGTTTCTGATCGCCGCGGTCAGGGACCGCAGCGATCAGAAACTGCAGAAAGCGCAACAAACCGCAGGTCTGAATTGACCTGCGGTTTGTTGCGATCGCGGACATGGGGGGGTCACGGGACCCCCCCGCGCATTTAGCCGAGGTGCCTGCTCAATGATTTGAGCAGGCACCTTGTTCCGATCACAGCCGGCCGCACGGCAGTGATCGGAACAACACATGACGTACCGGTACGTCATGTGTCCTTAAGGACTCGGGAAACATGCCGTACCGATACGTCATGTGTCCTTAAGGGGTTAAGTTTGCAGCTGTACTGACCTGCCAGGTCAACTATAACTGTCTGGATCTAGGCCTGAGACACTAGGCTGCCGTTACCCCCCTTAACTCTGGTCTTGTCAGATATGACTGTCCCCCTTTATTTTGCAGGATTTTGACATGATAGGTTCACTCTCCGAGTCGCTATCAGTCACAGCATATACGTCACGCTCGTATCATTAGCAATCCTGACCGCTAGGGAAGTCGATGAGCTTATTCCCACCTGGGACATTTCCTTATTACCCATAGAACACTGGGGAGACTGCATATCCCCACCTGATACATGTGGTGCACCCTCTAGCACTGCCACATTTTTCAAATTTTTATTAACAGGGGAAGCTTCTTTCCCAGTCACAGCCTGCAAAGAAAATGGGTTGACATCCTCAGAGATTTCACAGGAATCCACATTAATTATATGCAATTCTTCAAACCTCCTGATCAAGTAATAAAGTTCTTCTTGAACAATACCAGATGAAGAAAATAAACCTTCATCATCACTACATATTTTACATAACTTCACACCTTCATCCGGATATGCATTTAACTTGACATCTTCCCTTAACCTGTTAGGGACATATGACGTACTGGTACGGCATGATGTCCCGGTACGTCATGTGTAGTTCCGATCACCGCCGCAGGGCCGGCGGTTATCGGAACCCGGTGCATGCTGAAATCAATCAGCAGGCACTGTTGGACAATGCCCAGGGGGGTACTGTGACCCCCCCCCCGTGTCAGCGATCGCAGCAAACCGCAGGTCAATTCAGCGTTTCCAGGTTATTCAGGTCTCTGATGACCAGATAACCTGGAATAATGTGATAATACACCACCAATCACCATCCTGCGATCCTGAGAGGCGTCGGTCACTTCGGTCATCTGATTGGCTGGCAGGGAGACTGGGCGGGCGGAGAAGCAAATTTGATTTGCCGGAGCTCCTCTACCCGCTCATACCGATCCGTGGAGCGGGAGAGAGCGGAGCTCTGGCTGTGCTGCCCAAAAAAGTGATTATTTTTGTTCCATCAGGTACTGTAGTCTGTAGGGACAGGTAGGGATAGTAGGGATAGGTGATTTCGGCAGGGATAGTGAAGGATAGATAGGGGGATTTTTTTTTTTTTTTCTAAAGCACTTTTAGCACCTTGACCGGGTGTCTGGGGTCAACAGCACTTAGCTGTGTGACCCTAGATCCCCCCCCAGGGGTGCTGCAGCTTGCCCCCCCTCCCCCCTACTTTTTGGGGGGAGGATTTATATTTTTTTTTTTTGGCATGCGCTGACTGTGGCCGGCACTCTTTGTATCCGGCCACGGTTAGCACATCACCCACCCCACCCCACAGCGCATTTGTAACTGTATTATTTTTATTTTATTTTTCACTTAAAAAAAATATGTTAGTTTGATTTTATTAAAACTTTTTTTAGCTGTAGGGCAAAGTTCGCGAAAACCTGTGCCCCCACACACACGCACACTGAATAAAGATTTACACACACACACACACTCGCCTATGGCCCACCGGACGTTCTCCGCCGAGGAGGCATACGCCCTGCTTGCCTCCGAGTCCGAGAGCCCCAGTGAGGACAAGGATGACCCCACTTTCCTGTTGTCAGCTGCCTCCTCCTAATCATCTAGCGATGATGATGAGCCCCCAAGGCAGTACGAGCAGTACGAGCAGCTCTGGGACTCGTACTAGTTTTCTGGCCCACCAGATCAGTCCACCTGAGCCCCCTGCCGGTGAACTTGTCTGGTGTACCCCAGAGAATTTTGAGCCCGCGATTCCTGATTTTGTAGGCCAACCAGGAATCCAGATTTCCACAGTGGGCTTCACTGAATATGACTACTTTAGTCTTTTTTTCAGTGACCACTTTGTAAATCTGATGGTGGAGCAAACGAACCTGTACGCCCAACAGTTTGTTGCTCAACACCCGGGCTCCCTTTTGGCTAGGTCCGGTGGCCGGACTCCGGTCAGTGCAGCCGAAATGAGGACATTTTGGGGCCTCGTGCTGCACATGGGCCTAGTCAAAAAACCCAGTGTCAGGCAGTACTAGAGTGGGGACATCCTCTACCAGACCCCACTCTACAGTATGGCCATGACACGTACCCGGTTTGAGGCCATCCAGAAATGCCTGCATTATGCAGACAATGCAGCATGTCCCCCCAGAGGTGATCCTGCCTATGAACGCCTGTACAAAATTAGGCCAGTCATCGATCACTTTGGGGCCAAATTTGTGGAGGCCTATGTACCTGGAAGGGAGGTCGCAGTTGATGAGTCTCTCATTGCTTTCAAGGAGAGACTCATTTTCCACCAGTATGTTCCCTCTAAGCGGGCGAGGTATGGCGTAAAGCTATACAAACTTTGTGAGAGTACCTCAGGGTACTGTCACGAGGGTATCGAGAACCACGCCTGACTCCGTTATACCCGGGGTCAGGAAGTCGCAGCGGTTGGCTGCACGCTCTATTTAAGATAGGGCTGTTTTCCTTATGGTAGCTTTCTGGGTTTGCTTTGCAAACCCTTTTGGCTCACTCAGGGATCCGTAGCTCCTTCTCCTCAGCTGTTCCTTGTCCAGCACTCCCAAACCTCCTTATATTCCTCTCTCACACTTCTCTGGTTGCCAGAGATAGAGCTTCCTGCCTGGACATCTATTCTGACCCACTGGAGCTGTGTTGCTGCGTTCTCAGGATGGTTGTTTCAGAACGCTACCCTCCGGATCCCTGTTGGACCTTTGTGGACTGCTGTGGTCGCCCACCTGGGTGTTTGTGTTCGTTTGTATTTGTCTGTCCTCTCCCTGGTGTTTCCCTCTTAGTGCAGTGGTGCGGACTAGCAATCCCACCGGCCCATTCACTATCTAGGGCTCATTTCAGGGAAAGCCAGGGTTTAGGCACGTGATCGCCGCACGGGTGAGGAACCCGTCTAGGGACATCAGGGCAGTCAGGTGCCAGCCACAAGGTGAGTTAGGGGTCACCACCTTTCCCTCTCCCTTGGGCAGGGCTTTCCCTGTTTTCCTCCCTGTGTGTGACGCCGGTCATTACATTATCTCTGGCCATTATTTTGTGTAGGTAAAAAAATAAAAAAATACAATTTTTTACCTACTTAGAATCCAGTATGGATCAAATTGCTGCTCTGTCCAAACAATTTTGTGGCCTGTCTTTGGAGGTGGTAGGATTGAAGGCGTCGGTCCTCCAGCAACAGCAGCAATTACAACTGACCGCAAGCCCAGCGGTTGCTACTGGTAACCAGGTTGTTGCGGAACCCAAGGTCCCTCTCCCTGACAGATTTTCTGGGGGAAGGGACAAGTTTTTGACGTTCCGTGAGGCCTGTAAGTTATACTTTAAACTGCGCCCTTACTCCTCTGGTAATGAAGATCAGCGGGTGGGGGTTGTTATTTCCCTGCTGCAGGGGGACCCGCAGTCCTGGGCGTTCTCTTTACCTACTGATTCCCAGGCTCTTCGGTCAGTGGATGAGTTTTTCGGGGCCTTGGGTCTCATATATGACGACCCTGACCGCGTAGCACTGGCTGAATCAAGATTACGGAGACTCTTACAAGGAGAGCGGCCGGTAGAGGATTATTGCTCTGAATTCCGTAGGTGGGCTACGGATACCAAATGGAACGACCCGGCTCTCAGGAGTCAGTTCTGCTCTGGGTTATCCGAAAGGGTTAAGGATGCGCTTGCATTATATGAGACCCCCGTTTCCCTTGATGCGGTTATGTCCCTTTCTATCCGTATAGAGAGACGCCTTAGGGACAGGTTGAAAGAACGGGAGAAATTGGTAACCCCTCCCAAGCAGCAGTTAGTCTGTACGGACTTAGACGAACCTATGCAGCTAGGAGGAACTACTCGTCAGGTCCGTCCTCCTGAGGCTCGCCGTAGGCGTGGGGTTTGTTTTTTTTGTGGGGAGAGGGGTCATTTCATTAATGTCTGTCCTTCTTTCCTCAGAAACAAAAGACCGTCGGAAAAACTACTAACCCCAGGCTGTGTGGAGGATGTCAGCCGGGGGGTATACGTCTCCTCCATACGTACATCGCAATTTGTGTTGCCAGCGGTTATTATTTTTGGTGATAAGACGGAGACTATTTCTTTCTTTCTAGACAGTGGAGCAGGGGTAAATTTGATAGATGCCAATTTTGCCCGCTCTTTGGGTTTGTCACTCTGTACGTTACAGAGACCCATTCCCATATTCGCTATTGATTCTGCTCCCCTGTCTCAGAGAAACCTCACCCACATCGTTCATAATTTACACCTTCGGGTAGGGGACCACCATAACGAGATGCTTTCAGGTTATGTTCTGGAGGGGCTTCCCACTCCGGTGGTGCTGGGCCTTCCCTGGTTGGTAGCGCACAATCCAGTGGTGGATTGGCAGGCCAGGGAGATATTGGAGTGGAGTGAGTAGTGCAGAGAAAATTGCTTAAATAGCAATTGCTTAGTCGCCTCCATAACTACCCTACCTACATTTATTTCGGATTTTGAGGATGTTTTTTCTGAAAAAGGTTGTCAGAAGTTACCACCTCATCGTCCTTATGATTGCCCGGTTAATCTTATTCCCGGTGCAAAATTACCCAAGACCAGGTTATATAATCTTTCGGGTCCAGAGAGACAAGCCATGAAAGATTATATCTCCGAGAGCTTGGCTAAGGGACACATCAGACCCTCTTCTTCACCCGTGGCTGCAGGGTTTTTCTTCGTTAAAAAGAAAGATGGGGGCCTGCGTCCTTGCTTAGATTTTCGCGAATTAAATCAGATAACCATCCGAGACCCATACCCTCTTCCTCTCATTCCTGACCTGTTTAATCAGATTGCGGGTGCTAGGTGGTTCTCCAAACTTGATCTTAGGGGGGCCTACAATCTGATTCGTATTAAGGAGGGGGATGAGTGGAAGACAGCGTTTAACACCCCTGAGGGGCATTATGAAAATCTAGTTATGCCTTTCGGTCTGACCAATGCTCCTGCCGTCTTTCAACATTTCGTTAATGACATTTTTAGTCATCTAATCGGCAGGTTTGTGGTAATATACCTAGATGATATTTTAATTTATTCGTCTGATCTGAAAACACATGAGGTGCATGTCAGACAAGTACTGCAGGTCCTACGGACGAATGAATTATATGCTAAAATTGAAAAATGTGTAGGGATGAGCGAACTCGAACTGTATAGTTCGGGTTCGTACCGAATTTTGGGGTGTCCGTGACACGGACCCGAACCCGGACATTTTCGTAAAAGTCCGGGTTCGGGTTCGGTGTTCGTCGCTTTCTTCGCGCTTTTGTGACGCTTTCTTGGCGCTTTTTGAAAGGCTGCAAAGCAGCCAATCAACAAGCGTCATACTACTTGCCCCAAGAGGCCATCACAGCCATGCCTACTATTGGCATGGCTGTGATTGGCCAGAGCACCATGTGACCCAGCCTCTATTTAAGCTGGAGTCACATAGCGCCGCCCGTCACTCTGCTCTGATTAGCGTAGGGAGAGGTTGCGGCTGCGACAGTAGGGCGAGATTAGGCAGATTAACTCCTCCAAAGGACTTGATTAACTGATCGATCTGCAGCTGTGGATCATTGAGCTGCTGATCCTCAATTGCTCACTGTTTTTAGGCTGCACAGACCGTTTGTCAGTCTCATTTTTCTGGGGTGATCGGCGGCCATTTTGTGTCTTGTGGTGCGCCAGCACAAGCTGCGACCAAGTGCATTTAACCCTCAATGGTGTGGTTGTTTTTTGGCTAAAGCCTACATCAGGGTGAAGCTGTCACACCAAGTGCATTTAACCAGCAATAGTCTGTTCATTTTTTGGCCATATACAAAATCAGGGGCAAGCTGCGCCTGTCACCAAGTGCATTTAACCCTCAATGGTGTGGTTGTTTTTTGGCTAAAGCCTACATCAGGGTGAAGCTGTCACACCAAGTGCATTTAACCAGCAATAGTCTGTTCATTTTTTGGCCATATACAAAATCAGGGGCAAGCTGCGCCTGTCACCAAGTGCATTTAACCCTCAATGGTGTGGTTGTTTTTTGGCTAAAGCCTACATCAGGGTGAAGCTGTCACACCAAGTGCATTTAACCAGCAATAGTCTGTTCATTTTTTGGCCATATACAAAATCAGGGGCAAGCTGCGCCTGTCACCAAGTGCATTTAACCCTCAATGGTGTGGTTGTTTTTTGGCTAAAGCCTACATCAGGGTGAAGCTGTCACACCAAGTGCATTTAACCAGCAATAGTCTGTTCATTTTTTGGCCATATCCCAGTCTAATTCTGTCACTAAATCCATACCGGTCACCCAGCGCCTAAATACTAGGCCTCAAATTTATATCCAGCTAAATCTGTCCCTAGTGCTGTAGCTGGGCGAGTTATTTAGTGTCCGTTCAAGCACATTTCTTGTTCTGGGTTGAAATACAATTCCCAATTTAGCAATTTCATAATTTAGTGGTTCCTGCTATATCAGAGCTATTTGAAATCTATCCCAAAAAGGGTATATAATATTGAAGGTGCACATTGGGTCATTCAGAATAACTTCACACACACCCGCTACTGTGTATTTCCAAGTCTAATTCTGTCACTAAACCCATACCTGTCACCCAGCGCCTAAATACTAGGCCTCAAATTTAAATCCCTCTAAATCTCTCGTTACCCACCGCTGTACTGTTGTTGCTGGGCAAGATATTTAGTGTCCGTCAAAGCACATTTTTTGTTCTGGGTTGAAGTACAATTCCCAATTTAGCAATTTCATAATTTAGTGGTTTCTGCTATATCAGAGCTATTTGAAATCTATCCCTAAAAGGGTATATAATATTGAAGGTGCACATAGGGTCATTCAGAATAACTTCACACACACGCTTCTGTGCATTTCCAAGTCTAATTCTGTCACTAAATCCATACCGGTGACCCAGCGCCTAAATACTAGGCCTCAAATTTAAATCCCTCTAAATCTCTCGTTACCCACCACTGTACTGTTGTTGCTGGGCAAGATATTTAGTGTCCGTCAAAGCACATTTTTTGTTCTGGGTTGAAGTACAATTCCCAATTTAGCAATTTCATAATTTAGTGGTTTCTGCTATATCAGAGCTATTTGAAATCTATCCCTAAAAGGGTATATAATATTGAAGGTGCACATAGGGTCATTCAGAATAACTTCACACACACGCTTCTGTGCATTTCCAAGTCTAATTCTGTCACTAAATCCATACCGGTGACCCAGCGCCTAAATACTAGGCCTCAAATTTAAATCCCTCTAAATCTCTCGTTACCCACCGCTGTACTGTTGTTGCTGGGCAAGATATTTAGTGTCCGTCAAAGCACATTTTTTGTTCTGGGTTGAAGTACAATTCCCAATTTAGCAATTTCATAATTTAGTGGTTTCTGCTATATCAGAGCTATTTGAAATCTATCCCTAAAAGGGTATATAATATTGAAGGTGCACATAGGGTCATTCAGAATAACTTCACACACACGCTTCTGTGCATTTCCAAGTCTAATTCTGTCACTAAATCCATACCGGTGACCCAGCGCCTAAATACTAGGCCTCAAATTTAAATCCCTCTAAATCTCTCGTTACCCACCGCTGTACTGTTGTTGCTGGGCAAGATATTTAGTGTCCGTCAAAGCACATTTTTTGTTCTGGGTTGAAGTACAATTCCCAATTTAGCAATTTCATAATTTAGTGGTTCCTGCTATATCAGAGCTATTTGAAATCTATCCCAAAAAGGGTATATAATATTGAAGGTGCACATTGGGTCATTCAGAATAACTTCACACACACCCGCTACTGTGTATTTCCAAGTCTAATTCTGTCACTAAACCCATACCTGTCACCCAGCGCCTAAATACTAGGCCTCAAATTTAAATCCCTCTAAATCTCTCGTTACCCACCGCTGTACTGTTGTTGCTGGGCAAGATATTTAGTGTCCGTCAAAGCACATTTTTTGTTCTGGGTTGAAGTACAATTCCCAATTTAGCAATTTCATAATTTAGTGGTTTCTGCTATATCAGAGCTATTTGAAATCTATCCCTAAAAGGGTATATAATATTGAAGGTGCACATAGGGTCATTCAGAATAACTTCACACACACGCTTCTGTGCATTTCCAAGTCTAATTCTGTCACTAAATCCATACCGGTGACCCAGCGCCTAAATACTAGGCCTCAAATTTAAATCCCTCTAAATCTCTCGTTACCCACCGCTGTACTGTTGTTGCTGGGCAAGATATTTAGTGTCCGTCAAAGCACATTTTTTGTTCTGGGTTGAAGTACAATTCCCAATTTAGCAATTTCATAATTTAGTGGTTTCTGCTATATCAGAGCTATTTGAAATCTATCCCTAAAAGGGTATATAATATTGAAGGTGCACATAGGGTCATTCAGAATAACTTCACACACACGCTTCTGTGCATTTCCAAGTCTAATTCTGTCACTAAATCCATACCGGTGACCCAGCGCCTAAATACTAGGCCTCAAATTTAAATCCCTCTAAATCTCTCGTTACCCACCACTGTACTGTTGTTGCTGGGCAAGATATTTAGTGTCCGTCAAAGCACATTTTTTGTTCTGGGTTGAAGTACAATTCCCAATTTAGCAATTTCATAATTTAGTGGTTCCTGCTATATCAGAGCTATTTGAAATCTATCCCAAAAAGGGTATATAATATTGAAGGTGCACATTGGGTCATTCAGAATAACTTCACACACACCCGCTACTGTGTATTTCCAAGTCTAATTCTGTCACTAAACCCATACCTGTCACCCAGCGCCTAAATACTAGGCCTCAAATTTAAATCCCTCTAAATCTCTCGTTACCCACCGCTGTACTGTTGTTGCTGGGCAAGATATTTAGTGTCCGTCAAAGCACATTTTTTGTTCTGGGTTGAAGTACAATTCCCAATTTAGCAATTTCATAATTTAGTGGTTTCTGCTATATCAGAGCTATTTGAAATCTATCCCTAAAAGGGTATATAATATTGAAGGTGCACATAGGGTCATTCAGAATAACTTCACACACACGCTTCTGTGCATTTCCAAGTCTAATTCTGTCACTAAATCCATACCGGTGACCCAGCGCCTAAATACTAGGCCTCAAATTTAAATCCCTCTAAATCTCTCGTTACCCACCGCTGTACTGTTGTTGCTGGGCAAGATATTTAGTGTCCGTCAAAGCACATTTTTTGTTCTGGGTTGAAGTACAATTCCCAATTTAGCAATTTCATAATTTAGTGGTTCCTGCTATATCAGAGCTATTTGAAATCTATCCCAAAAAGGGTATATAATATTGAAGGTGCACATTGGGTCATTCAGAATAACTTCACACACACCCGCTACTGTGTATTTCCAAGTCTAATTCTGTCACTAAACCCATACCTGTCACCCAGCGCCTAAATACTAGGCCTCAAATTTAAATCCCTCTAAATCTCTCGTTACCGCTGTACTGTTGTAGCTGGGAAAGTTATTTAGTGCCCGTCAAAGCACATTTTTTGTTCTGGGTTGAAGTACAATTCCCAATTTAGCAATTTCATAATTTAGTGGTTCCTGCTATATCAGAGCTATTTGAAATCTATCCCAAAAAGGGTATATAATATTCAAGGTGCACATTGGGTCATTCAGAATAACTTCACACACACGCTTCTGTGCATTTCCAAGTCTAATTCTGTCACTAAATCCATACCGGTCACCCAGCGCCTAAATACTAGGCCTCAAATTTATATCCCGCTGAATTTGAATACAATACATTGGGCCAAATAATATATTTGTTGTTGTGGTGAACCATAACAATGAGAAAAACATCTAGTAAGGGACGCGGACGTGGACATGGTCGTGGTGGTGTTAGTGGACCCTCTGGTGCTGGGAGAGGACGTGGCCGTTCTGCCACATCCACACGTCCTAGTGTACCAACTACCTCAGGTCCCAGTAGCCGCCAGAATTTACAGCGATATATGGTGGGGCCCAATGCCGTTCTAAGGATGGTAAGGCCTGAGCAGGTACAGGCATTAGTCAATTGGGTGGCCGACAGTGGATCCAGCACGTTCACATTATCTCCCACCCAGTCTTCTGCAGAAAGCGCACAGATGGCGCCTGAAAACCAACCCCATCAGTCTGTCACATCACCCCCATGCATACCAGGGAAACTGTCTCAGCCTCAAGTTATGCAGCAGTCTCTTATGCTGTTTGAAGACTCCGCTGGCAGGGTTTCCCAAGGGCATCCACCTAGCCCTTCCCCAGCGGTGAAAGACATAGAATGCACTGACGCACAACCACTTATGTTTCCTGATGATGAGGACATGGGAATACCACCTCAGCATGTCTCTGATGATGACGAAACACAGGTGCCAACTGCTGCGTCTTTCTGCAGTGTGCAGACTGAACAGGAGGTCAGGGATCAAGACTGGGTGGAAGACGATGCAGGGGACGATGAGGTCCTAGACCCCACATGGAATGAAGGTTGTGCCACTGACTTTCACAGTTCGGAGGAAGAGGCAGTGGTGAGACCGAGCCAACAGCGTAGCAAAAGAGGGAGCAGTGGGCAAAAGCAGAACACCCGCCGCCAAGAGACTCCGCCTGCTACTGACCGCCGCCATCTGGGACCGAGCACCCCAAAGGCAGCTTCAAGGAGTTCCCTGGCATGGCACTTCTTCAAACAATGTGCTGACGACAAGACCCGAGTGGTTTGCACGCTGTGCCATCAGAGCCTGAAGCGAGGCATTAACGTTCTGAACCTGAGCACAACCTGCATGACCAGGCACCTGCATGCAAAGCATGAACTGCAGTGGAGTAAACACCTTAAAACCAAGGAAGTCACTCAGGCTCCCCCTGCTACCTCTTCTGCTGCTGCCGCCTCGGCCTATTCTGCTGCTGCCGCCTCGGCCTCTTCCTCCGCCTCTGGAGGAACGTTGGCACCTGCCGCCCAGCAAACAGGGGATGTACCACCAACACCACCACCACCACCTCCGTCACCAAGCGTCTCAACCATGTCACATGCCAGCGTTCAGCTCTCCATCTCACAAACATTTGATAGAAAGCGTAAATTCCCACCTAGCCACCCTCGATCCCTGGCCCTGAATGCCAGCATTTCTAAACTACTGGCCTATGAAATGCTGTCATTTAGGCTGGTGGACACAGACAGCTTCAAACAGCTCATGTCGCTTGCTGTCCCACAGTATGTTGTTCCCAGCCGGCACTACTTCTCCAAGAGAGCCGTGCCTTCCCTGCACAACCAAGTATCCGATAAAATCAAGTGTGCACTGCGCAACGCCATCTGTAGCAAGGTCCACCTAACCACAGATACGTGGACCAGTAAGCACGGCCAGGGACGCTATATCTCCCTAACTGCACACTGGGTAAATGTAGTGGCAGCTGGGCCCCAGGCGGAGAGCTGTTTGGCGCACGTCCTGCCGCCGCCAAGGATCGCAGGGCAACATTCTTTGCCTCCTGTTGCCACCTCCTCCTTCTCGGCTTCCTCCTCCTCTTCTTCCACCTGCTCATCCAGTCAGCCACACACCTTCACCACCAACTTCAGCACAGCCCGGGGTAAACGTCAGCAGGCCATTCTGAAACTCATATGTTTGGGGGACAGGCCCCACACCGCACAGGAGTTGTGGCGGGGTATTGAACAACAGACCGACGAGTGGTTGCTGCCGGTGAGCCTCAAGCCCGGCCTGGTGGTGTGTGATAATGGGCGAAATCTCGTTGCAGCTCTGGGACTAGCCAATTTGACGCACATCCCTTGCTTGGCGCATGTGCTGAATTTGGTGGTGCAGAAGTTCATTCACAACTACCCCGACATGTCAGAGCTGCTGCATAAAGTGCGGGCCGTCTGTTCGCGCTTCCGGCGTTCACATCCTGCCGCTGCTCGCCTGTCTGCGCTACAGCGTAACTTCGGCCTTCCCGCTCACCGCCTCATATGCGACGTGCCCACCAGGTGGAACTCCACCTTGCACATGCTGGACAGACTGTGCGAGCAGCAGCAGGCCATAGTGGAGTTTCAGCTGCAGCACGCACGGGTCAGTCGCACTACAGAACAGCACCACTTCACCACCAATGACTGGGCCTCCATGCGAGACCTGTGTGCCCTGTTGCGCTGTTTCGAGTACTCCACCAACATGGCCAGTGGCGATGACACCGTTATCAGCGTTACAATACCACTTCTATGTCTCCTTGAGAAAACACTTAGGGCGATGATGGAACAGGAGGTGGCCCAGGAGGAGGAGGAGGAGGATGAGGAAGAGGGGTCATTTTTAGCACTTTCAGGCCAGTCTCTTCGAAGTGACTCAGAGGGAGGTTTTTTGCAACAGCAGAGGCCAGGTACAAATGTGGCCAGCCAGGGCCCACTACTGGAGGACGAGGAGGACGAGGATGAGGAGGAGGTGGAGGAGGATGAGGATGAAGCATGGTCACAGCGGGGTGGCACCCAACGCAGCTCGGGTCCATCACTGGTGCGTGGCTGGGGGGAAAGGCAGGACGATGACGATACGCCTCCCACAGAGGACAGCTTGTCCTTACCCCTGGGCAGCCTGGCACACATGAGCGACTACATGCTGCAGTGCCTGCGCAACGACAGCAGAGTTGCCCACATTTTAACCTGTGCGGACTACTGGGTTGCCACCCTGCTGGATCCACGCTACAAAGACAATGTGCCCACCTTACTTCCTGCACTGGAGCGTGATAGGAAGATGCGCGAGTACAAGCGCACGTTGGTAGACGCGCTACTGAGAGCATTCCCAAATGTCACAGGGGAACAAGTGGAAGCCCAAGGCCAAGGCAGAGGAGGAGCAAGAGGTCGCCAAGGCAGCTGTGTCACGGCCAGCTCCTCTGAGGGCAGGGTTAGCATGGCAGAGATGTGGAAAACTTTTGTCAACACGCCACAGCTAACTGCACCACCACCTGATACGCAACGTGTTAGCAGGAGGCAACATTTCACTAACATGGTGGAACAGTACGTGTGCACACCCCTCCACGTACTGACTGATGGTTCGGCCCCATTCAACTTCTGGGTCTCTAAATTGTCCACGTGGCCAGAGCTAGCCTTTTATGCCTTGGAGGTGCTGGCCTGCCCGGCAGCCAGCGTTTTGTCTGAACGTGTATTCAGCACGGCAGGGGGCGTCATTACAGACAAACGCAGCCGCCTGTCTACAGCCAATGTGGACAAGCTGACGTTCATAAAAATGAACCAGGCATGGATCCCACAGGACCTGTCCGTCCCTTGTCCAGATTAGACATTAACTACCTCCCCATAACCATATATTATTGGACTCCAGGGCACTTCCTCATTCAATCCTATTTTTATTTTCATTTTACCATTATATTGCGATGCTACCCAAAGTTGAATGAACCTCTCCTCTGCCTGTGTGCTAGGCCTAAATATATGCCAATGGACTGTTGCAGTGGTGGCTGACATGAAGCCTGATTCTCTGCTATGACATGCAGACTAATTCTCTGCTGACATGAAGCCAGATTGTCTGTTACGGGACCTCTCTCCTCTGCCTGGGTGCTGGGCCTAAATTTATGACAATGGACTGTTGCAGTGGTGGCTGACGTGAAGCCTGATTCTCTGCTATGACATGCAGACTGATTCTCTGCTGACATGAAGCCAGATCGTCTGTTACGGGACCTCTCTGCTCTGCCTGTGTGCTAGGCCTAAATATATGCCAATGGACTGTTGCAGTGGTGGGTGACGTGAAGCCTCATTCTCTGCTATGACATGCAGACTGATTCTCTGCTGACATGAAGCCAGATTGTCTGTTACGGGACCTCTCTGCTCTGCCTGTGTGCTAGGCCTAAATATATGCCAATGGACTGTTGCAGTGGTGGGTGACGTGAAGCCTCATTCTCTGCTATGACATGCAGACTGATTCTCTGCTGTCATGAAGCCAGATTGTCTGTTACGGGACCTCTCTGCTCTGCCTGTGTGCTAGGCCTAAATATATGCCAATGGACTGTTGCAGTGGTGGGTGACGTGAAGCCTCATTCTCTGCTATGACATGCAGACTGATTCTCTGCTGACATGAAGACAGATTCTCTGTTACGGGACCTCTCTCCTCTGCCTGTGTGTGTGCTGGGCCTAAATATATGCCAATGGACTGTTGCAGTGGTGGCTGACGTGAAGCCTCATTCTCTGCTATGACATGCAGACTAATTCTCTGCTGACATGAAGACAGATTCTCTGTTACGGGACCTCCCTCCTCTGCCTGGGTGCTGGGCCTAAATATATGCCAATGGACTGTTGCAGTGGTGGGTGACGTGAAGCCTGATTCTCTGCTATGACATGCAGACTAATTCTCTGCTGACATGAAGACAGATTCTCTGTTACGGGACCTCTCTCCTCTGCCTGTGTGTGTGCTGGGCCTAAATATATGCCAATGGACTGTTGCAGTGGTGGCTGACGTGAAGCCTCATTCTCTGCTATGACATGCAGACTAATTCTCTGCTGACATGAAGACAGATTCTCTGTTACGGGACCTCCCTCCTCTGCCTGGGTGCTGGGCCTAAATATATGCCAATGGACTGTTGCAGTGGTGGGTGACGTGAAGCCTGATTCTCTGCTATGACATGCAGACTAATTCTCTGCTGACATGAAGCCAGATTCTCTGTTACGGGACCTCTCTCCTCTGCCTGTGTGCTAGGCCTAAATATATGCCAATGGACTGTTGCAGTGGTGGCTGACGTGAAGCCTCATTCTCTGCTATGACATGCAGACTAATTCTCTGCTGACATGAAGACAGATTCTCTGTTACGGGACCTCTCTCCTCTGCCTGGGTGCCGGGGCCTAAATATCTGAGAATGGACTGTTCCAGTGGTGGGTGACGGGAAGCCAGATTCTCTGCTATGGAACCTCTCTCCAATTGATTTTGGTTAATTTTTATTTATTTAATTTTTATTTTAATTAATTTCCCTATCCACATTTGTTTGCAGGGGATTTACCTACATGTTGCTGCCTTTTGCAGCCCTCTAGCCCTTTCCTGGGCTGTTTTACAGCCGTTTTAGTGCCGAAAAGTTCGGGTCCCCATTGACTTCAATGGGGTTCGGGTTCGGGACGAAGTTCGGATCGGGTTCGGATCCCGAACCCGAACATTTCCGGGATGTTCGGCCGAACTTCTCGAACCCGAACATCCAGGTGTTCGCTCAACTCTAAAAATGTGTCTTCGCCGTTCAGGAGATACAATTCCTGGGTTATTTTTTATCTGCGTCAGGTTTCCGTATGGATCCTAGGAAGGTCCAGGCAATTTTAGATTGGGATCTTCCTGAGAACCTCAAAGCACTACAACGGTTCTTGGGCTTCGCGAATTTCTATAGGAAATTCATTAAAGATTATTCACTTATTGTAAAACCGCTTACTGATATGACTAGGAAGGGGACTGATTTTTCTAAATGGTCTGACGCCGCTAAAGTTGCTTTTTCCTCTCTAAAAGAGAGGTTTACCTCAGCACCTGTACTAGTCCAACCTGATGTCTCTCAGCCTTTTATTGTTGAAGTCGATGCGTCAGAGGTGGGAGTGGGGGCTGTGCTGTCTCAGGGTCCGTCTCCTGGCAAATGGCGTCCTTGTGCTTTCTTTTCTAAAAAACTATCTGCAGCAGAAAAGAACTACGATATTGGCAATAGGGAACTATTAGCTATTAAACTTGCGTTTGAGGAGTGGCGTCACTTCTTAGAGGGGGCAGTCCACCCCGTCACTGTGATTACGGACCACAAAAATCTCCTGTACCTCGAATCAGCTAAGCGTCTCACCCCTAGACAGGCTAGGTGGTCGCTATTTTTTACCAGGTTTAACTTTGTGATTACCTATCGTCCTGGGGCAAAGAACACCAAGGCTGATGCACTATCTCGTTGTTTCCCTGGAGGGGGTACTGTGAGTGATCCGGTGCCCATTCTACAAAGAGGAGTGGTTGTCTCTGCGGTACACTCTGTTTTGGAGGGGAAGGTGCTAGAGGCCCAGGGGGACGCCCCGGTCTCTTGCCCCTCAGAAAAATTGTTTGTACCGTTGAACCTACGTTTCGAATTATTAAAGGAACATCATAATTCGGCACTTGCTGGGCACCCGGGTAGTAAAGCAACCTTGGAGCTATTGTCTCGTCGTTTTTGGTGGCCAAGGTTGCGTCAGGATGTATTAGATTTTGTGTCTTCTTGTTCTACCTGTGCGCGCGCAAAAGTTTCACATACACGTCCTGCAGGGTCTCTATTACCACTCGTCATTCCCAATAGACTGTGGACACATCTGTCAATGGATTTTATCACTGACTTACCTTTGTCTGCGGGTAAAACAGTTATTTTGGTAGTAGTGGACAGGTTTAGCAAAATGGTACACTTCATTGCGTTACCCGCACTACCTAATGCTAAGACTCTTGCTCAGGTATTCGTCAGTGAAATCGTGAAGCTTCACGGGGTCCCCTCCGATGTTGTTTCGGATCGGGGTACCCAGTTTATTTCTAAAATTTGGGGTACACTTGTCCTTTTCCTCAGCTTTCCATCCTCAGTCGAATGGACAGACTGAGCGTACCAACCAAAACCTTGAGACATATCTAAGATGTTTTGTGTCTGAAAACCAAGAGTTGTGGTCATCATATTTACCGTTAGCTGAGTTTGCCATAAATAATCGTCGTCAGGAATCCACTGGCAAGTCACCATTTCTTGGTGCATATGGTTTTCATCCCCAATTCTGTACTTTCAAAGAGGGGGGGTCTTCTGGGGTTCCCAAAGAGGAACGTTTTTCGTCATCTCTTTCATCGGTATAGCAGAAGGTGCAAGCTAACTTGAAAAATATGGGAGGTAAATACAAATGCATGGCTGATAAGAGACGGTCGCCAGGTCCGGACCTAGGAGTGAATGACTATGTGTGGTTGTCTACTAGGAATATTAAATTGAAGGTTCCCTCTTGGAAACTGGGTCCTAGGTTTATTGGCCCTTACAAAATTGTAGCCATCATCAACTCCGTGGCTTTTCGCCTGGAGTTACCTCAGACTTTTAAAATTCATAATGTTTTTCATAAGTCGTTACTCAAAAAATATGTTCCACCTCTAGAACCATCACCGCTGCCACCCCCTCCTGTTGTCGTGGATGGTAATCTAGAATTTCAGATATCCAAAATTGTTAATTCTCGTCGGGTCCGCCGCTCTCTTCAATATCTGGTGCATTGGAGAGGTTACGGTCCCGAGGAAAGAATGTGGGTTCCTGCGTCTGAGGTAAACGCCGACAGGTTAGTTCGGGTTTTTCATGCCTCTCATCCTGAGAGACCTGGTCCTGAGTGTCCGGAGGCCCCTCGTAGAGAGGGGGGTACTGTCACGAGGGTATCGAGAACCACGCCTGACTCCGTTATACCCGGGGTCAGGAAGTCGCAGCGGTTGGCTGCACGCTCTATTTAAGATAGGGCTGTTTTCCTTATGGTAGCTTTCTGGGTTTGCTTTGCAAACCCTTTTGGCTCACTCAGGGATCCGTAGCTCCTTCTCCTCAGCTGTTCCTTGTCCAGCACTCCCAAACCTCCTTATATTCCTCTCTCACACTTCTCTGGTTGCCAAAGATAGAGCTTCCTGCCTGGACATCTATTCTGACCCACTGGAGCTGTGTTGCTGCGTTCTCGGATGGTTGTTTCAGAACTCTACCCTCCGGATCCCTGTTGGACCTTTGTGGACTGCTGTGGTCGCCCACCTGGGTGTTTGTGTTTGTTTGTATTTGTCTGTCCTCTCCCTGGTGTTTCCCTCTTAGTGCAGTGGTGCGGACTAGCGATCCCACCGGCCCGTTCACTATCTAGGGCTCATTTCAGGGAAAGCCAGGGTTTAGGCACGTGATCGCCGCACGGGTGAGGAACCCGTCTAGGGACGTCAGGGCAGTCAGGTGCCAGCCGCAAGGTGAGTTAGGGGTCACCACCTTTCCCTCTCCCTTGGGCAGGGCTTTCCCTGTTTTCCTCCCTGTGTTTGACGCCGGTCATTACAGGTACACTTACAAGTTTTGTGTGTACAAGGGGCGAGATTCCTGTATTCAACCCTCAGAATGTCCCCCCACTCTGGGTGTTAGCTGGAAACTTGTGTGGGAACGTATGCACCCACTGCTAGATTAGGGTTACCACCTGTACATAGATAACATTTATACTAGTATCCCCTTGTTCCAGTCCCTCGCTGCCAGATCCACATCCGTTTGTGGGACCGTGCGGAAAAATCTGCGCGGCCTCCCTACCTACCCCCTCCAGGTACCTGTGCACAGGGTTGAGACCTGTGCCCTTACCAGTGGAAACCTGCTGCTGGTCAAATATAAGGACAAGAGGTATGTCCTTGTACTGTCTTCAATTCACGGTAACGGCATCACCCCTGTCCCTGTGTGAGGTACCGCGGCAACGGTCCTCAATCCAATCGCAAAACCCGGGCATGGTACAAAAAAGTTGCAGTGTACTTGGTGCAGGTTGCCTTGTACAACTCTTTTGTACTGTCCCAGAACCGTGGCAACACAGGGAAATCCCTTTAGTTCTATGAGGCAGTCCTCAAGGCCCTGGTCTTTTCTGACCAGGAAAGAGCAGGCGGGAGTATCTCGGGAACTGGAGGTGCCCGGATCGTCCCTGGCCAACATTTTCCAGGTGTGGTCCCCCTTACTAGAAAGAAGGGACGGACCCAAAAAAGGTGCAGAGTGTGTCACAGGAGGGGGATACGAAAGGACACCACCACTCACTGTGACACGTGCCCCAATCATCCAGGCCTCTGCATTATTGGTTGCTTCAGGGAGTACCACACTTCCATGGAGTACTACATTTATAATCCCCTTCCCCAATTTAGCCACTGACTGTCCTGTCATCTCGAGAAGCTCTTGCCTCTAACTCTTCAAGCTTAGTCCTCATTTCTTCCATCTGCAGCTTGAGAGCACTCTTAGACGTCTCCAACTCATAGACGTTCTTCCCGACGTCATCCTTTGAGCTCAGGAGATCCTCCATCTCTGAGATCCTCCATCTCTGCTCTGAGTTGATTGTTCAGCCTCTCAAATTCATCTCCCTCCTCAAGCGCTTCTTCAAGGGCTGTAGCCAAGGAGAGGGCCTTGGTCTCCTTCTCCCGAGCATCAGCCTCTGCTCGGTCACGTTCTTCGGCATATCGGGCCGAGATGTATTTCTCCTCAGTCAGGAACTGGTCAGACTATCGAAAAAAAACTATGGTTCTCAGACTTGAGACACCCCAAAAAAAAAAAAATCGAAAAATTATATTTAGTAAAACTAAAATAAATTTAAAAAGTAGACATATTAGGTATTGCCGCTTCTGTAAGAATCTCCTCTATAAAAAATACCTTATGACCTAACCCCCCCAGATTAACACGTTCAAAAAAAAAAGTGCAAAATTTTTTATTTTTGTCACCTTACATAACAAAAAGTGTAATAGCAAGCGATTAAAAAGTCATATAGCCCCCAAAATAGTGCCAATAAAACCATCCCCTCATCCCGCAAAAAATGAGTCCCTATCTAAGATAATCGGCTAAAAACTTTAAAAAAACGGACTCTTAGAGTATGGAGATACTAAAATGTTTTTTTTGTTGTTTATAAAAGGATAATATAGGGTAAAACCTAAATAAATGTAAAAAAGTTGACATATTAGGCATCGCCGCGTCCGTAAGAATCTCCTCTATAAAAATACTCCATGACCTAACCCCCCAGATTAACACGTTAAAAAAAAAGTGCAAAAAAAGGAATTTTTTTGTCACCTTACACAACAAAAAGTGCAATAGCAAGCGATCAAAAAGTCATATAGCCCGCAAAATAGTGCCAATAGAACCTTCCCCTCATCCTGCAAACAATTAGCTCCTATCTAAGATAATGGGCTAAAAACAAAAAAAAACTGACATATTAGGTATCGACGTGCCCGTAAGAATCTCCTCTATAAAAATACCCCATGACCTAAGCCCCCAGATTAACACGGTTAAAAAAAAAGAAAAGAAAAACGGTGCCAAAACAGCTATTTTTGGCACATTTTCCATTTTAATCCAGTTTTTCCGGTAACAAAGCAAGGGTTAACAGCCCAAAAAAACTTTATATTTATTACCCTGATTCTGCAGTTTACATAAACGCCCCATATGTGGTCGTGAACTGCTGTATCACCAAACGTCAGGGTGCAAAAGGAAAGGAACGACATATGGTTTCTGGAAGGCAGATTTTGATGACATTTTTTTTTTGACCCCATGTCCCATTTGAAGAACCCCTGATGCACCCCTAGAGTAGAAACTCCATAAACGTGACCCCATCTAAGAAACTACACCCCTCAAAGTATGCAAGACAGACTTTATTAACAAACTTTATTAACGCTTTAGGTTTATGGCAAACAGAGATGACATTTTAGAATTTCTATTTTTGGTAACCTTACTTAACAAAAATCTAAAATAGAGCAACTAAAAATCCCACCTTATCCCGTAGTTTTCCAAAATGGGCTCACTTTTAGGGAGTTTCTACTGTAGGGGTGCATCAGGGAGGCTTCAAATGGGACATGGTGTAAATAAACCAGTCCAGCAAAATCTGCCTTCCAAAAACCACACGGCGCTCCTTTCCCTCTACACCCTGACGTGTGGCCGTACAGTAGTGTACGACCACATATTGGATGTTTCTATAATCCGCAGAGTCATAAGTAAATATAGAGTTTAGTTTGGCTGTTAACCCTTGCTTTGCTAGTGGAAAAAATGAAATGAAATTCTGAGAGCAACAGGATAGTCCTTCCTATCCACACGAATGTCCCGCACATTGTCCCCAGCTACACAATGAATAATCGGAACAGTCTTACCCGATGGTGTCACTGGTTCGTCACGCTCAGGAGGTGAGGGATCTCCAGGACCACCCCCTCCAAGGTCAGTATCCTTCTCCTAGATGTCTCCTGACCATAGGTGCACACTTTCCAAACCGATGGCATCTCCAGCAGCACTCTCTCTGATGCGGGACAGCTGCATACTGTCTTGCTGGGTTGTTCCCAGCAACAGCCTTATGGCACCTCCGAACATCATCTCTAGGATTCTGTATACACTTGCAGGGACCACACAAACTCCTAAAAGCCGAACTGCTCTTCCACTCTTTTTCTTCCCGACGGTTGCCCTTGGCAACAGCATATATTCACTTTTCCTCTGACATCCATGGCACGCCACTGGCCTCTTGAAATTTTACAACGTGTCCAGACAGCGTCGAGGACCCTCTTTTCAGCAAATGATTAGTTCTCTGCTCCATCTGCTTCATTATGTCCTCCGTGGCCCTTGTTTTCCACCAAACAATTCACATGGGATGTCATCTTGACCCAAACAGTTTCCCTAAGACCCATGACCAGAATCAGTCCCGCGGCAACAACTTAGTAAGAGAGCACAAAACCACACAACAACAAAAAATATAAATTAGGTTTCTGGGCCTTTAAACTCCACCACACAACAGGGGGGGGGGGGGGAGTCCAGATCATACTAGCAGCAGTGTAGTTATACCATCCCCCAAACATGAGCCAAGACTTCATGAAGGGGTAAAACAGTACTGTTTAATGAGCACAAAGGCATTTCTTAAATACAGTTTTCCCCACAAGGTTACTACCCACGTGGACCTTGTGGAGCACAGGACACAAAGTCACAACAGCCAATCAACACAGTATTGTACAGTTAGACACTCCCAGATAATGTACACAAACCCCCCTCTGTCTGTGATACAATTAACAAAATACAATAGGCATTGTCTGTGATGCAATCAACAAATACAATGGGCTCTGCCTGTGATACAATTAATTGAATCACTCACAGGCAGAAAACACACATTTTTCCCAACCACAGAAAACACCCCAAAAACACCACATATTCCCATGGAAGTCACATTTTAATGGAAGTCACATTTCACCGACCGCAAGCATGGCTTTCCTGCCCAAAACAGTTCCACAGATTTAGGCTGTGCGGCCGGTCTATCTTCTCCTTCAAAGTTAGTATGTGGACCATAACCCTGAGGCAAGAGGCTGGCAAACAGGCCCCTCCAAAACCCAGTGGCGAGCTTATTTTCGCCACAGCATTCTCCACCAATTGTGAGGGATTAACTCTCTTTCTGGGGTTACTCTCACAATTATCTCCACAAACATCCGGGTTACAAGGCCAAACTTGTGCTTTAATCTCGCTCCAGAAAAACATAAATAATACAAACACCTGCTTGGCTGGGCTCTAACTAAACATATGATACAA
The DNA here is from genome assembly GCF_014858855.1 of Bufo gargarizans. NCBI lineage: Eukaryota > Metazoa > Chordata > Amphibia > Anura > Bufonidae > Bufo > Bufo gargarizans. The sequence continues at coordinate 314,274,953 of NC_058082.1, read as the reverse complement.
TCCCTGACTCACCTATACAGTGCTGTTCAGATACAGCATCAGGTCTGGCTTTTTCAGCTAAATGTATACCAGCCCCCCAGGCTGTAACATGGTCAGTTCAGGCTCTGTGCCAACTTCGTGGTTTTTCAGCCTAGCCCGGCTGAAACCACACACCCAGAGCCTCACCCGGCCTCTGTTTGCAGCCACACCCCCGACTGACAGTCTGGGATGGGCTTTTACTTCCCAGTAATGATCCCAGGTGATTACACCTGGGGATCCCTCATGCTAGGGAAAACCTGCCCTGGAATGGGAGGGGTGGTGTTACGATCCCTCAGGTGACTGATGTCAGGAAATCAAAGAGATTAGCTTAGCGTGGAGGAATCTAACAGCCTCATTGATTTCTCTTGATTCAGTGTTGATAGGGTTAATGACCACTTCCTTTTTCTCAGCTGTTGCTCAGTGGTCATCACTTCTACCCTTTATAGTCTGACCCGTCTGACCCCACCCTTCTGACTATGCAGTAGATAGCTTAATTTGGGTTTGGATGAGCTGGTGTTAGTTTATCTCTGGTGTTCCTGCTCGTCCATCTCTACAGAAGTTAAGTGTTGCGTTTGTTTGTGTTTGTTATATTCCCTGTTTGTATCTGGGCCTGAGACAGAGACTTCCATTAATCCATCTGGGGAGGAATGGGTTGTCTCTGGTCCTAACCTTTTCCAGGGCCTAATAGGGATATATAGGCTTAGGTATACTACATATGAATATTCCTACCTTCAGGGTCTATTTATATTGAGAGATAGTTAGGGCCCAGATTAGGGTTCTCTAGGAGGTGACCTGTTTCTTCCCTAGTTTCCAGGCCCAGTTACTGTTCCCCTTCCCTCCTGTGTTCAGTTTGGAGTACACCCCCCCTCCCCCCCCCCACACACACACACACAGATCGTGACAGGTGGATTGTGATATGCCACTACCAACCTAGCTCCCAATCGAAGTAAAATCCAGCCCTTAAATACTAAACAAAATAGCTCCAGCAACTATGCCTTGCTGAAGCCAGCACCACTCTGGAACTTTACTTATCTCACCCAGTTGAGGAACCTGGGTGAGATATACCCCTCTTCCGGGATCCTTATTCACTTTAGCGTTCACACCACCACAATATAAACACTGTGGGGATTCGCTCTGGTAGGCAGGGTAAGCAGACGCAGTACAGAGGCAAAAACAAGGTTGTAAAGCAAAGGTCAGTGTTTATTCACACATAAGGAAAAACAAGCCAAAAGTAATGCTGTTCAGTTTTGGTGCCTGTTCACACCACACAAAGTCCACAGTGCAAAAAGCCATCACCTGGTCAGCAGTTTTCCACCCGCAGTCCACAGCAGGCTTTAGAGGCCTGTTTCTCCATCATGTGGCTCTCAGCCGTTTAGCATGGCACAGATTCACAGGTCCCAAGACACAGACTCCACAGCTTCTCTGTCATGGAGGATAATCCACACCAGTTGAACGTGCTGGCTGGGTTTTCATATCCCAGCCAAAACCCGGCCTGGAACCGTGGGGAACAGCCATCCTCCCTGCTCTTTGGCTGCTCCCAATAAGAACCGGCCTGGATCGGCTTTACAGCCATACTAACAGCTGAAGTGTCAGACTGCAACTGCAAAACTGTCACTTCAGGGAAAAACCTGGTTCTTACCTCACCGAGACCAGAAACCTCAGTGATACGTATCTTCCGTCAATGACGGCCCCTTGTTCCTTCTTAAAACACACACATAAAGAAATATAAATATATATATATATATATATATATATATATATATACAGGATTTTGCTTTAGGGAAGTTTGAGAAGCAAGTTTAATGTTTTCTTACATACAGTATTTATATTAATTATTGTCAAACTGTAACAGGTGAATGAGCCGACAATCTAAAGATCACCACTTCAAAATGCCTTGCCATGTTCTGTTTCTTCTCCATGTGAGGAGCACATTTAAATATATTCCAGTGCGAGTATCTTCTGCTTATGAAGAACAGTCAAATGTTGGCAACTCACAGACAAAGCCAATGGGGTGTCCCTCATCCAGCTGGAAGGAGACTAGTTAAAGATGTTGCCTAGAGCCAAATCTGTGTTGGCTGCAGTGATGGAATTCGTGGACAAGATGAGGCAAATTAGCAGAGTGTTTGGCTCATTATAAATCAATTGTACATTTGCACACATGGAGAACTGCTTGAGCACTGAGTAAAAACAGGCTTTAAATACAGTTCTACTAGTTGCTATTGGATCATTTACAGGTCCTTCTAAAAAAATTAGCATATTGTGATAAAGTTCATTATTTTCTGTAATGTACTGATAAACATTAGACTTTCATATATTTTAGATTCATTACACACCAACTGAAGTAGTTCAAGCTTTTTATTGTTTTAATATTAATGATTTTGGCATACAGCTCATGAAAACCCAAAATTCCTATCTAAAAAAATTAGCATATTTCATCCGACCAATAAAAGAAAAGTGTTTTTAATACAAAAAAAGTCAACCTTCAAATAATTATGTTCAGTTATGCACTCAATACTTGGTCGGGAATCCTTTTGCAGAAATGACTGCTTCAATGCGGCGTGGCATGGAGGTAATCAGCCTGTGGCACTGCTGAGGTGTTATGGAAGCCCAGGATGCTTCGATAGCGGCCTTAAGCTCATCCAGAGTGTTGGGTCTTGCGTCTCTCAACTTTCTCTTCCCAATATCCCACAGATTCTCTATGGGGTTCAGGTCAGGAGAGTTGGCAGGCCAATTGAGCACAGTAATACCATGGTCAGTAAACCATTTACCAGTGGTTTTGGCACTGTGAGCAGGTGCCAGGTCGTGCTGAAAAATGAAATCTTCATCTCCATAAAGCTTTTCAGCAGATGGAAGCATGAAGTGCTCCAAAATCTCCTGATAGCTAGCTGCATTGACCCTGCCCTTGATAAAACACAGTGGACCAACACCAGCAGCTGACATGGCACCCCAGACCATCACTGACTGTGGGTACTTGACACTGGACTTCAGGCATTTTGGCATTTCCCTCTCCCCAGTCTTCCTCCAGACTCTGGCACCTTGATTTCCGAATGACATGCAAAATTTGCTTTCATCCGAAAAAAGTACTTTGGACCACTGAGCAACAGTCCAGTGCTGCTTCTCTGTAGCCCAGGTCAGGCTCTTCTGCCGCTGTTTCTGGTTCAAAAGTGGCTTGACCTGGGGAATGCGGCACCTGTAGCACGGTGGCTCTGGATGTTTCTACTCCAGACTCAGTCCACTGCTTCCGCAGGTCCCCCAAGGTCTGGAATCAGTCCTTCTCCACAATCTTCCTCAGGGTCCGGTCACCTCTTCTCGTTGTGCAGCGTTTTCTGCCACACTTTTTCCTTCCCACAGACTTCCCACTGAGGTGCCTTGATACAGCACTCTGGGAACAGCCTATTCTTTCAGAAATTTCTTTCTGTATCCTACCCTCTTGCTTGAGGGTGTCAATGATGGCCTTCTGGATAGCAGTCAGGTCGGCAGTCTTACCCATGATTGCGGTTTTGAGTAATGAACCAGGCTGGGAGTTTTTAAAAGCCTCAGGAATCTTTTGCAGGTGTTTAGAGTTAATTAGTTGATTCAGATGATTAGGTTAATAGCTCGTTTAGAGAACCTTTTCATGATATGCTAATTTTTTTAGATAGGAATTTTGGGTTTTCATGAGCTGTATGCCAAAATCATCAATATTAAAACAATAAAAGGCTTGAACTACTTCAGTTGGTGTGTAATGAATCTAAAATATATGAAAGTCTAATGTTTATCAGTACATTACAGAAAATAATGAACTTTATCACAATATGCTAATTTTTTGAGAAGGACCTGTAATTATAATACAAGGCCTGACTTTTCAATGAATGTACAGGATTATAACCTGCACACATTTTAAAAAGATAAAGTATAATTTTTACCATAAAACATCCCATAAAAATAAGTAATTTTTTTTTTCTGGGTCTGTGAAAAAAAAATAGATGTGTCCATGATTGTTTTGAGGCTGGTGGTACTTGACTAGGTTATTTTTCTGGTAATTATCATCATTTTACAGCTCACAGTAAATGCTAGTGGTGAGTTGTTATCAGTATATCGAGTTATAGACATATATTACTTACAGGGCCAGTTTTAGAGAAAATGTGGCCCTGGGCAAAATCAAAAGTGGGGCCCCAAATTTTGTAATAATGTACTAACAACACAGTTACATTCTGTCAATTATGGCCCTCCCTCACAGATTTACACCCCATAAAGCTCCTTACACAGTTTTTCACCATCATGGCACCAAAATACACAACATGCCCCCTCCTCTTACGGTAATGAGCTCCTCTCACTCACAGCATCTGAACCGGAAGCGTAGGATTCCTCTTCAGGCGTGCTTTCCACCAGCGGAGATTGGGGAAAGCACCCTGTTCTATAAATAAGCCACAGCCTGTACTAGGCTTCCAGGCTCACTGTTAGTATATCCCCGTTCAAGCCACTTAACTGTGATATAGTGATTTCTTTACAGACTAATGGAGCAATTTACATCCGATGATTGTAAGTTGTGGTACACTTGGGGGACTTAACAAAAAGTAAAAAAAAAAAATATGAAAAAAAGTTTTTAAAATATAAACAAAACTTAAAACTTAAAATCACCCCCATTCTCCAAAATAAAAAGAAACAAAACAAATACCATTATGGGCATCGCCGCATGAAAAAACACCCATACTATTAAAATATATAAAAAAGTTAGCCCACATGGTGAATGAAGTAACAGAAAAAAAAGGAAAAAAGGGTGATTAGCTTTTTTCATCAATTTATCACCCAAGAAAAATGAATCAACAGTGATCACACACCCCAAAATGGTATTGTCAAAAATGATAGATCGTCCCGCAAAAAATTAGCTCCCACACACCTCCGTAAACATAGCTTTAAAAAAGTTATGAGGATCAGAATAGCGCGATAAAAAGACATTTTTTTTTTTTTTTTTTTACGAAGTGAGTCCTGGCTTAGCTTGCTGTAGTGAGCGGGCCTATAGACGTCCTGAGTGGGGGTACTGTTAGGGTTGCCACCTTTCCCAACAAAAAATACTGGTTACACAAATTAAAAAGGTTGGTGTGGGTTAATACAGGTGTTATTTGATCATATTTTACGTTTTGCTCAATTTTCTTTTCAATAAAATCTAAATTTCACTGTTGGGGACACCCTGTATATTAAAATTTTATTTAGCCTCTATTTTTACAATGTTTCTGTGGGGATTCAAACTCACAACCATGTACATTAAATATAAGCACCTGGGATATAGAGCTCAATGCTAAGTCATTTTTTTTTACCAAGCCCTGCCGCCCCTTTTTCGATTCACTGTGCCAGTGTGCTACATTTTTTTCTACTTCTAAATCCCTGATGTCGGATTTCTCCCTAATTTACACTGATATCATATATATAGATTTAGATGGTAGATTTATACCAGAAAATAAAAAATTTCTACACCATTTAAATACAGGACAGGAAGTCCAGGTGTAGTGTAGCAGAGCACAATGACACCATATGCAATTAGATTATCACACGTAGCACCTTAAAGAGCAAGTGTAAGATTAATTCTAGGAATATTATGACACCTTTATCTTCTCCCAGGAAATATACAGTTTTAAGAATAGCACATTTCAATCATTCAACCAATGCAGTTCCGCAAAATGCCAATGAATCCAAACAATGCTTATGTCCAAAATTTTTTAATAGTTAACTAAGCAGCAGGCACTCAACTCATAATTTTCACCATCCCTCTCCCTTAGCTTTGAGACCTAGACTCCGGTCTATTCCTTCTGTTTGATATTTGGTGTTATCCTCTCCCCATTACCCGTGAGTGACATTATCAACCACCCAAAAATACCATCATTTTGTTTGTGTCTGTGCAGCGATGGATACTGTTTTTGCACTGGTCGATCATATGCAGGGTCTGTCTTTGGAGGTGGCTGACCTCCGCATGGCCGTCTCACAGTTTCAGAGACCACAGACGGCGGCTTCCAGCAGCAGCAACCAGGCCTGCCCAGAACCTAAGGTCGCTCTCCCGGATAGGTTTTCTGGGGGAAGTGACAACTTTGTTCGGTTCAGGGTTCGGTTCAGGGAGTCATGCAAACTATATTTTAGATTACTTCCTAACTCTTCTGAGACAAGAGTCAAAGAGTGGGGATTATTATTTTATTACTGAAAGGTGACGCTCAGTCTTTGGCTTTTTTTTGCCGACCAGATCACAATCCCTCCAGTTGGTAGATGAATTTTTCAGAGCTCTGGGACTTATCTACAATGACCCAGATCGGGTCTCCTTGGCCGAGACTAAGTTGTGTGGTTTGCGGCAGGGAGAGCTTTCTGCTGAGTCTTATTGCTCTGAATTTAGGAGAAAATGGCAACTGATACTGAGTGGAATGACCCAGCCCTCCGTAGTCAATTTTGTCAAGGGTTATCCGAGAACCTGAAGGATGCATTGGCTTTTCACGATTATCCAGAGTCTTTAGAGGCAGCCATGTCTCTGGTTTTACGTATTGATAGACGCCTGATGGAGAGGTCTAAGATTTCTCTCGCTCGGGACGCACTATCATATGGGGAAGGCGGCTTCTTCTGACATTTTGGGTAGGGAGGCACTTGAGCCCATGTCTGATGATGAGCCAATGCAGTAAGGGGAAGTCACTCCAGGACCTAGTAATAAAAAAGTTAGGGTTAAGAAAAGACTCAGCTTTTTCTGTAGTAACGGGGGACATTTTGTTAACATATGTCCTTATGTTAAACTTCAAGGTGAAAAAGGAAAAAAAAAATACTAATGTGTTTAGTCCTCATCTCACTCTTGGTGGTTTGGGTGGGGAATCTGAGAATGTACTTTTATCATTTACCAGTAGTACCCAATTTCACCTGCCTACCAAGGTGGCGCTAGACTCCAAAACTGTGGTAATTGAAGTATTTATTGACAGTGGGGCAGGGGTTAATCTAGTGAATGGCCAATTTGTCCATATGCATGGTTTGACAACAAGCACATTAGATGCATAAAAATATTTCAGTGTTTGTGATTGATTCTACTCCACTCTCCAATTTTTTGGGTCGCAAATGGTGCAGGACATTCGCTTAAAGGTAGGAGATTTTCATCAAGAATTAATTTCATATTTTGTGCTGGAGGCTCTGCCTGTTCCTCTAGTGCTGGATTTACCAAACATAACCCTATCATCGATTGGCAAGCGACACAGATTCTTGATTGGAGTAATTTTTGCACGTCGCTTTCTGTTGTAACCACGAAAGTTGTACCTTCGTTTATTTAAGATTTTTCTAATGTATTCTCTAAAAGTAGATACCAGGAGTTCCCTTACATTGGGATTATGATTGCCCCATCAACCTTGTTCCCGGAGCCAAGTTGCCCAAGTCTCGGTTGTATAATCTTTCTGAACCCGAAAGAGCCGCCATGCAAGAATATATCACCGAGAGTTTGGCCAATGGTCATATTAGACCATCCAAATCACCAGTGACTGCAGGGTTCTTCTTTGTTAAGAAAAAGGACGGAACTCTTAGGCCATGTTTAGACTTCCGTGAGCTTAATCGCATTACTGTCCGTGATCCTTATCCCCTTCCTTTGATCCCAGATCAGATTGTTGGTACTAAGGTGTTCTCGAAGTTGGATTTGTGGGGGGCATATAATCTGAAAAGGATCAAGGAGGGGGACGAATGGAAGATGGCCTTTAATACCCCTGAGGGTCATTTTGAAAATATGGTCATACCTTTTGGGTCAACCAATGCTCCTGCGGTTTTTCAACATTTCATCAACGACATCTTTCATCATTGTGGTGATGTATCTAGATTATATTTTAATTTATTCCCCCAGCATGGAGAATAATCAGGATCACATGAGACAGGTCTTACAGATCCTAAGGGAGAATAAATTGTATGCTAAGATGGAGAAGTGTGTATTTGCGGTTCCAGAAGTGCAATTCCTGGGTTACCTACTCTCATCTTCGGGTTTTTGTGTGGATCTGGAAAAAGTCTGTGCTGTGTTGGACTGGGATTGACCTGAAAATCTGAAAACACTCATGCAATTTTTGGGGTTCACCAATTACTACCGTAAATTTATCTTGAATTACTCGACTGTTGTAAATCATTAACAAATATGACTAAGAAAGGTGCGGATTTTTCAGTCTGGTCTGATGAGGCATTACATGCCTTTTCAGCGGTGAAGGAGTGTTTTGCTTCTGCTCCTATACTGGTGCAACCTGATGTGTCACAGCCATTCATTGTGGAAGTTGATGCATCCGAGTAGGGGTTGGAACAGTCTTGTCGCAGGGTCCTTCTCATAGCATATGGCGCCCATATGCTTTTTTCTCTAAAAAACTATCTACTTCTGAGAGAAATTATGATGTAGGTAATAGAGAGCTGCTGGCCATTAAGTTGGCTTTTGAGGAATGGCGTCATTCGTTGGAAGGAGCGAGTCATCCCATTACGGTAATTACTGATCACAAAAATCGGGCTTATCTGGAGTCGGCTAAACGTCTAAACCCAAGACAGGCCTAAAGGTCATTGTTTTTTACCAGATTTAATTTCGTTGTCACTTAAGGCCATGGGGTTAAGAATGTCAAAGCAGATTCTTTCACGCGTAGCTTTCCTGGGGGGGGGGGGGGTGATTTGGAGGATCCTGGCCCGATATTAGCTTATTGCGTGGTTGTATCCGCCCTTTATCATGAACTTGAGGCAGAGGTGTTGGAGGCCCAGGGAGATGCACCTGATTCTTATCCTCCAGGGAAGTTGTTTGTTCCTTCAGAACTACGGCACAAGGTGTTCCAGGAACATCACAGTACTGTTCTTATGGGACACTCTGGAAGCAGATCCACGGTTGATGTCATTTCCCGGACATTATGGTGACCAGGATTGTGTAAATGTATTGAGAGCAATGTGTCAGCTTATGAGACTTGTGCACTTGCCAAGGTAAAACATACTCGGCCTTCAGGATCTCTACTTCCCTTATCTATCTCGTCCCGACTGTGGACTAATTTGTCCATGGACTTTATCACATATTTGCCTAATTCCTCAAGGAAAACTGTGATTCTGGTGGTTGTTGATCGATTCAGCAAGATGTCGGACTTTATAGCATTATCAGGTCTTCCTAATGCTAAAACTCTTGTAAAAGTGTTTGTCGATAACATTGTGAAACTATACGGTATCTCCTCTGATGTGGTATCTGATAGGGGGACTCAGTTTGTTTCAAGATTCTGGAAGGTGTTCTGTACTTGCCTGGGGGTCCAATTGTCCTTCTCTTCAGCTTTTCATCCTCAGTCGATTGGCCAGATGGAGCACACTAACCAGAATCTGGAGACTTATTTGAGATGTTTTGTTTCGGAGAATAATTAGGAGTGGTCTTCATTTTTGTTGTTGGCTGAGTTTGCCATAAACAAAAGTAGGCAGGAGTCCACTGATAAGTCACTGTTTTTCAGAGCATATGGGCTCCATACGCAGTTTGGCACATTTTCTGGTACTGAGACTTCTGGTATACCGGAAGAGGAAATATTTTCCTCTTCTTTGTCATCTATTTGGCAGATAATTAAAAACAATAAAAAAAAAATTGGCAAAAAGTATAAACGTATGGCTGACAAGAGACGTATGAGTGGTCCGGACCTGAGACTGGGTGACTCTGTGTGGCTGTCCACAAGAAACATTAAGTTAAAGGTATCTTTGTGGGAGTTAGGGCCATATAAGATCTCTGCCATTATTAATCTGGTTGCTTTTCGTCTTGAACTTCCGCAGACTTTAAAAATTCATAATGCTTTTCACAAAACCATTACTGGAAAGATATGTCGAACCTGCTGAACCATCCTCCTTACCTCCTGTTCCTGTCTTGGTGGACGGTAATCTTGAATTTCAGATTGCCAGGATAGTGAACTCACGAATTCTCAGTCGATCTCTTCAGTGTCTCGTGTACTGGAAATGCTACGGTCCAGAGCAAAGAATGTGAGTTCCTGCAACCGATGTTAATGCAAGTCGCCTTGTGAAGACCTTTCACAGGGTGCATCCTGATAAAGTCAGTCCTAGGTGTCCGGAAGTAACCTATAGAGGGGGAAGGGGGAGGTACCTTCACGGTCCCTCCCATGACAGAGGTGAAAAGATCGGGGAGACTGGCGGCACGTGAGGGTATCTGACATTCTCTCTATTTTCTCCTTGCAGTGTTGTTGTTTGGTAATGACCACACCTCTTGGCAGATGCAGCTTGTAGTCATTACTGAAGCTCTATTTAGTCCTGAATCACACTGAATACCATGCGGTTGATATTTCATGCTGGAGTTGGTTGAGCTGGTGTGTTGTTCCTTTGGATCTCCTGCTCCTCCATTCTTCTTGTAGCTAAGTGCATTTTGTTTTTCATTTTGTTGTTTGCTTGTGTGTGTTGCTGTCTAGGCCTCAGGGAGATGCTGGTTCCTTCATCTGGGGTGGAACCAGTAATCTTATTCCCTGACACCATTTTTAGGGCCGTCCAGGGTCTCCAGGGCTAAGGCTCAGGTGTATGAGTATTTCGACCTTCAGGTTCTACTCATACTTTCAGGAGTCAAGGAAAGGTCTAGGGATTCCTAGGAGGTCATCTTCCCTCTCCCTTAGCTTTGAGGCCTAGACTCTGGTCTATTCCTTCTCTTTGTTATTTGGTGTTATCCCCTCCCCATTACCCATGACAGTATATGTGTATAGACCTGACCTAAGGATTCAAGCATTTGTTCCTACATGTATTGATATGTCAGAGATTTAAAAGGGGTTGTCTGAGATCTTGATATCAATGACCTTTCCTCAGGATAGGTCATCAATATCAGATCAGCAGGAGTCTGACTCCTCTCTACCGCTGATTGGCACCTGTGTCAATCGGGTGTTTGAAGTGACCATGGCAATCCAGTGTGCACTATGAACTCTTGCAAGGCCAGTGATGTCACATTCATTGGTCACATTTCCTAGGCACAGCTTAGTCCCATCGAAGTGAATGGGGCTGAGCTACAATATTATGCACAGCCGCTATCCAATGGACAGTGCTATGCCTGGTAAACTGTGAGGATGCAGATGCCCTTACCAGAGTACTGTGGCCTCCTCAAACAGCTTATCTCTGCCGATCTTATATTGATGACGTATCCTAAGGAAATATTATCAATATTAAACACCCTGAGGGTTTAACATGTTCCATAATTGTTTTAACATATAAATAGAATAACTGCTGCTTTTTTTTGTCTTTTACATTAGGAATAGTGTTGATCGAGCACCAAAGTGCTCGGGTGCTCGAGTGCTCTTGCCGAACACATTGGGATGCTTGGGTGCTCTACCGAGTATAATGGAAGTCAATGGGAGAACCCGAGCATTAAACCAGGCACCCCCTGCTCTGAAGAGGGGAGGGTGCCTGGTTCATAGGAAAAGGTCTGAAATTGATGGAAACATCACTGAAATGGTTTGGGAACAGCATGGGGAGAATGTCTGGATGCATTTTGGACTCCCAGATTGCTGCTGGGAACAATGTTGTCCGAGTAGTACGCCACTTTTACAGACTGACAATAATATGCACCAAACCGAAGATAAAATCGATTTTAGATGAAAAATTGTTAGGAAACATTCTTTCCTGTATATTTACTTGTATATAAAGTGCAAGTGCTGCCAAAAATTACAAGGAAGAGGCACTTTGATACAACCTGTGTATCACATAAAGGAGGGCCTCATTCACATTGTGGTACAATAGTTCATGTAGTGGGACTCCTACACTCATAAAGCCTATGCACTAAGTGAAGGGCTGCCAAAAATTACAAGGAACCAGCACTCCAATACACCCTTTGTTATACATAAAGGAGGGCATCATACACAGCCTTGAAAAATTATGATTTATGGCCTGCTTTTGCCCCTCAAAAACATTAGGAGCAAGGGCCTGCTGATCTGACCATCTAAAACATTATGGGTGAGGCCCTGATGCCCCTTTGGTGACTCTATAGAGCCTGGGGGCCAATCGCAGGTCCCTGTGACAGCGACAATCTATTTGGATGTGTGCCCTATCAACTTTCAATGTTATTTTCAGTGCAAACCATGGTGACCACGGGTAACGTGGAATCATAGTTCGATTCCTGAGAGGAAGCCTGAGAAACGGCTACGGCTACCACATTCAAGCAAGGCAGCATGCGTGCAAATTACCTATTAGGTATAATTAGCTGAGGGCCTGCAGGTGAGCTGACCCTGTAAAAGATTTTAGGTCAGGGCCTACAGGTGAGCTGACCCTGTGAAAGACTGTAGGTGAAGGCCTGCTGGTGAGCTTACCCTGTAAAACATTATATGCAAGGGCCTGCTAGTGAGTTGACCCTGTAAAACACTATATGCGAGGGCCTGCTGGTGAGCTGACCCTCTAAAAAATTATATGCGAGGGCCTGCTGGTGAGCTGACCCTCTAAAAAAATATATGCAAAGGCCTGCTGGTGAGCTGACCCTGTAAAACATTGTAGGTGAGGGCCTGCTGGTGAGCGGACCCTGTAAAAGATTTTAGGTGTGGGCCTGTAGGTGAGCTGACCCTGTAAAAGATTTTAGGTCAGGGCCTACAGGTGAGCTGACCGTGTAGAAAATTATATGCTAGGGTCTGCTGATGAGTTGACCCTGTAAAAGATTGTAGGTGAAGGCCTGCTGGTGAGCTTACCCTGTAAAAAATTATTTGCGAGGGCTTGCTGGTGAGCTTACCCTATAAAACATTATATGCGAGGGCCTGCCGGTGAGCTGACCCTGTAAAACATTATATGCAAGGGCCTGCTGGTGAGCTGACCCTGTAAAACATTATATGCGAGGGTGTGCTGGTGAGTTGACCTTCTAAAAAATTATATGCGAGGGCCTTCAGGTCAGCTGACCCTGTAAAAGATTGTAGGTGAAGGCCTGCTGGGGAGCTGATCCTGTGAAAAATGATATGCGAGGGCCTTCAGGTGAGCTGACCCTGTAAAACATTGTAGGTGAAGGCCTGCTGGTGAGGTGAACTGGTGAATTAGAAGCCTTATGAATAATACAGATTCCACAAGGGCACTTATGACGTTGGCGATAAGTATGAACTAGTGGAAAGGCTAGGGCACGTCAATAGGTGCTGGGGATGATACTCTCCCTGTAGCGGCCCTAAGTTAGCCTTTGCCCAGGGATGATCCCTAATGGTGGGATTTCCCTGTACCTGCCCTGTCTGGCCCTGTACAACCCTATATATTGGGAGTGTGACAGAAACAAAGATGTCAGTAATATTTTTAACCCTGACGTGTTTCCCCACTAGGGTTCATCAGGGCGTCGGCTAGAAATCGATAAATCATATAAATAACATCTTAAATAGAAACAGGATAAATAGATAAAAAATGTACTATGTCCTGGATGAGAGAATTAGGCAGACGATGCTTGGGGCTGGATTTATCACTCAGGCTCTCCTGTTGTTAGAGAGAGATGTCACTGGTGATGTGCCAATCGATGTCTGGACTGCTGCCTGCCAAGTTGTGTAACTGTTGTGTAAGGGTGGTAGCTGGGCGACACCCTGTGCTTATATATTTGAAGTCACCCACATATCACAGGGTTATTTACTCTCTTTTTTTAATTAGATTTAATAAAAGCTATATTTTAAGGGGTCCAATACTCTAGGTTAATATTCATTCTGTGGACACCTATACTACTTTTATATATTTAACCTTTTTTGAGATTTATTAACGTACTGCTGATGAGCTGACCCTGTGAAAAATTATATGCGAGGGCCTGCTGGTGAGCAGACCCTGTAAAATATTACATGCGAGGGCCTGCTGGTGAGATGACCCTGTAGAAAATTATATGCAAGGGCCTGCTGATGAGCTGACCCTGTAAAAAATTATATTTGAGGGCCTTCAGGTGAGCTGACCGTGTAAAAGACTGTAGGTGAAGGCCTGCTGGTGAGCTGACCATGTAAAACATTATATTTTAGGGCCCGCTGGTGAGCTGACCCTCTAAAAAATTATATGCGAGGGCCTGCTGATGAGCTGACCCTGTAAAACATTGTAGGTGAGGGCCTGCTGTGAGCTGAGCGAAAGAGGAGAAGGAGGATGAGAAAAGGAAGATTCAACCATATACCCTTGTTTGTGGTGGAAGAGGTGCATGGGAATACAGTGTATTCAGTACATTATAAACAAAACATTTAAAGTGCCTTTATGTTTATCAGCTTTCCTCTGGCGGAGTCAGGAAGTTATGGTCAATCCAGGCCTTGTTCATTTTTATAAGAGTAAACCGGTCAGCATTTTCAGTTTACAGGCAGATACACTTATCTGTTATAATGCCTGCAGCAGCACCAAATACCCGCTCAGACAAAACACTGGTAGCAGGTCAGGCCAGCACCTCCAAGACATAGAGCTCCAGTTCGTGCCACGTGTCCAGCTTGGACATCCAGTAGTTGTAAGGCACTGAGGAATCATTGAAGACGCTGACACGGTCTGCTATGTACTTCTTCACCATCTTCAAAAAATGTTCCCTCCTTGTGACACTAAGCCGAGCATCAGGGTGAGGGTGCTGGCGGGGTGTCATCAATAGTGTTGAGCACGAATATACGAAAAGCCAATTTTTATTGCGAATATCGGCACTTTGATAATTCGCGAATATTTAGAACTAGCTGAAGGACCCGGCTTTGCTCGGATATATTTAATCTATTCTATTTAATTTAATGTTTGTGTGTGTCGTTAAAAGATATCAACATTATCCACTATTACAGTGACATCGATAGCACCCCGCCCCCAAAATAGTGACCTCCACAGCCCCCCACCCCTTTACTCTGACCTCCCCGCGGTGCCCCGTCCTTTTAAATTGGACCTCCACAGCAGCCCACCCTTAACTTTGACTTTTACAGCAGCGTTCCCCTTTAACAGTGACTTTCACAGCATACCACCACCTTAACAGTGGCCTTTACTAGATCGGGGGCGTATCCTTTTGAACAGCTCACTCTAAGACAGCAGCAATGTATTGTCTGAGTGTGAGCTGCCTGAATATTTAATCTATTTCATTTAATGTTTGTGCGTGTTGTTGCAAACTCTATCCACTATAATAGTGACATCTACTGTACCTACGCCCCCAAAACAGTGACCTCCACAGCCCCCTACCCCTTAATACTAACACCCCCCACAGTGCCCCGACCCTTAAAATTTGACCTCCACAGCAGCCCACCCCATTAAATTTGACCTTTATAGTAGCCTTCCCCTTTAACAGTGAGTTTCACAGCATACCACCCCCTTGACAGTGACCTACACAGGGGCCCACCCCCTTACTGGATCGGGGCGTGTCCTTTTGAACAGCTCACTCTAAGACAGGCATCCTCAAACTGCAGCCCTCCAGCTGTTGTAAAACTACAAGTCGTACAATGCCCTGCTGTAGGCTGATACCTGTAGGCTGTTCGGGCATGCTAGGAGTTTTAGTTTTGCAACAGCTGGAGGGCCGCAGTTTGAGGATAAGTGCTGCGCTGCTGTCTGAGTGTGAGCTGCAGGGAGAAAGTCACCCTTCTTACAACCTCTGCAGCTTTTTCAATGCCTGTCGGCTGAGGAGTGGGAGGGAGCGTGGTCTACTTGAATCAGGGGCATGGCTCAGCGGGACCTAGAAGTTGATTTTTAACTTCATTTTTTCAATCCACGTCGGCTGAGGAGTGGGAGGGGGCGTGGTCTAACCAGATCGGGGACGTGTCATTTTGAACAGCTCACTCTAAAACAGCAGCACTGTGCGAGTGTGAGCTGCAGAGAGAAAGTCACCCTCCCTCCCACCCCTGCAGCTGACAGAAGTTGATTTTTACCTTCATTTTTTCAATCGCCGTCGGCTGAGGTGTGGGAGGGGGCGTGGCCTAACCAGATCAGGGCGTGGCTTATCAGAACCTAGAAGTTGATTTTTAACTTCATTTTTTCAATCTCAGTCGGCTGAGGAGTGGGAGGGGGCATGGACTAACCGAATTGGGGGCAAGTCCTTTTGAACAGCTCACTCTAAGACAGCAGCACTGTGCTGTCTGAGTGTGAGCTGCAGAGAGAAAGTCACCGTCCCTCCCACCCCTGCAGCTGATAGAAGTTTATTTTTACCTTCATTTTTTCAATTGCTGTCAGCTGTGGAGTGGGAGGGGGTGTGGCCTAACCAGATCTGGGCGTGGCTTAGCCGGACCTGGGTGGCGGGGTTTTAAGTCTCTTGAGGGTTGACACATTGTGGCAGGGGGCGTGTCTGGGCTCCTTCGTGCAAGAGTGATGCCCCTCTGGGCACCTTACTGGCTTATTTCGATAGCAAATAAATTTGATTTTCAGAGGATAAGACATCTATTGCTGGAACAAAGGCACATCTTGAAATAAGATACTAAGTGCTATTAGGCCATGGCTTTACTTCAATGGCAATTATCCTTGTGACAGATTTTCTTTAAAGCTCTCCTACAGCAGTGAAGATAAATGGCTGGGTTGTTATGAAAACCTCGAGTAAAACTGTGTATGTGGAGGATGGAGGACCTACAAACTTCTATTGGCTTATAATGTTCATGTGACCAAGCTTCTATTGTCTAATGCATTTTTTAGGAATATCTCAGGAACGGTACAGCCTAGAGAGCTGAGACCTGGTCTAAATCCTTCCCGGACACCTGATGTACCCTTGGTAACAAATTTCGCGATTGTAAATGCGACAGTGCGGATTCCATTAGCTGACACACCCACACATACACTCAGCTTTATATATTAGATATAGTGCTAGATATTCGTATTTATTTTTTTATGTAGCACAGTACACATCAGGTAATCATCCCTCCCTTATTCTAGCTTTAGGGCCAATGAGTAAGCTTTGTCACAGCTTAGCAACATCCCTAGTAATCAACAGAAAAGTTGCCTAGCCCTTACTATATAAGAACCTCCCCAGCGGCTATTTTCTAAAGTTTATTGCAGTTATGAAAGAGACAACAATGTCATTGCTGTGCTCTGTGCTTTGTTGTATTACATTAGACAGTTATCTTATTTATATCATTCAGATAGTTAGGGGAAGCTAGTCAGTGTAGGTTAGATTGATCTATAGTGTAGCTGATAGGTTCCAGTGCAGGGTGTTAGGCAGTGTAATAGGTTCTGCTGTCTATACATACATGCTACAGACATAGTGCTGTGATGTCACAAGTTGCACGTATTGCAAAAAAATATGCACATTATTAATTGACGAAAATTCGCAAGCGCAAATCTATTGGAGCACTTTATCTGCATATAAAGCTATTCTAATGTTCTGCCGTGCCAACCATTTTCTCCAGTTTCAGGAAACTTATACTAGCTTGAAAAATGTAGCATTAGTGACTCATGTAGGTATTTTGAGCGCAATACGCAAATAATACATTGCCAATTTTCGCAATCAAGAATAAAATCTCGAATTCTAGAATTCGCAAATATATGATGAATATTCTACAAAATATTTGTGAAATATTGCAAATTCGAATATTGCCCCTGCCGCTCATCACTAGTCATGAAACTGTCCTAGGCTTTGGAGAATGTTGGAACTGCTATGTGTTCCCCTTATCTCCCCTCTTGCGTTGGCCAAGGAACTACAGACTTTGCCGCCAGCATTGTCAGAGGGAAATTTTTAGAGCAATTTTTCAACAAGGATCTTCTGGTATTGCACCATTTTGCTCGTCCTCTCCACCAGAGGAATGAGAAATAAGAAGTTCTCTTTGTAGCAGGGGGTCAAGAAGGGTGAACAACCAGTAATCTGTGTTGTCTAAAATGCTGAAAAGCTGTTCTAGGTGTGAGGTCATGATGTGATCGTAGCGTTGCGTTGTGCTCTCCCTCCTCCCTAAATGACGGCTTACCTCCGTGGTGTGTGGCTGACTCCATGATGGGCGGCGGTTTCCCTGGCTGTGCTTCGCTTGCTCATTTCTGTGTTTTGAAGGTGAAGTGCGGCCGGTCTGGCTGCTGCGCCCTTACCTCCTCCTCGTTTGACAAGTTGAAGTTTGTATCGTCTGCCCTTCCGCCCTGCTGCCTCGTAGCAAAGAACTGGAAGTTCTCTGGACTCCTCGTGCTGCTCCCCGCAGTGGCGCAATGGCGCAGGGCTCTCCTGGACTAGTGCTGGGGGTTAAACCAGAGTGGAAGACCTTGAGACCCTGAGAAGACTCTGGACTGGTGAGATCTATCCTGGCTGTCCCCTCTGGCCTGGATTCCTTGTTCTCCCTCTCCCCCTCGTGTTTTGTGTTTCTTTCCTGGACTCACCTAACCTTATTTGATCTCAACTAACCCCTTGTGACATTTTAACCCTCTAACCCTTATTCCCCTGAATCCCCAGTATTGTCAAGGAATTATTAACCCTCCTTATTGAAGTTTTGTGGGGAAAAAAAAATAAGAAGAGATATAAAAGCTTTACAGGGATAGGGAGGGGAATTTTTTTTAAAAGGAAAATAGAGAGGGAAAAAAGAAGGGGGGCCACTGAGGAGAGAGAGACTGCAGAGAGAATAAAAAAGATAATTTAATAAGAGGGGGAGAAAAGAGTGGGGTCAGAGGGGGGAAAGAAGAAAAGGAAATAAAGGAAGAAGAAAATGAGGAGGAAGAAAAACAAGGGGGAAAAAACACAACAAATAAATAAAAACAATATATAAAAGGGGGGGAGAAAGAGAAAAAAGAAAAAAAAAAAGAAAAAAAAGATGGCCCTAAACTGAATAGACATTCAACAGACCTGACCATGGTTAAGGTAGCACAGAAACAAATAGAGTCCTCTAGAAATGGAAAAGCGATACAAAATATGTCTGGTCAATTGGGGTCAATACAGACAGATGTCCTTATTATAAAAGATGATTTGACAAAGATTTGTGATAGAATTAAAGAATTTGAAAATACAGTGACCAACTTGGAACAATAAGTGAAAGCATTAAAAGCGGAGAACATTACAGTAAAAATACATTATAACAATTTGAAAAAAAAATGGTTGATCTAGAAGATCGCTCAAGAAGATGTAATGTACGAATTATTGGTCTAACAGAAGACGCTGATGCTAAAAATCTAGCAGGAACAATACAATCTATTATTTTTGATAATTTTGGGAAGGAACATTTTTCATCCTTATTTTTAATTGAAAGGGCCCATCGAATTCCTGGGGGTAAACATCTTCCGGGGTAGGTGCCAAGGACGGTAATAATCAAGATGCTAGCCACTTCTGAGAGAAGATAAAAAGGCAGGCGGTCTTAGATTTGATACGGAGACATTTACAAGCTATTGTCTGCCTGATAGAAACCCATTTCACACAGGATATGATTGTTCGACTTGGGGGGAGATGGGCTACACAGGTTTACAACTCTACATATACTAGCTATTCCAGAGGAGTTACAGTCTTAATTCATAACCGGATTAATTTTGTATGTTTGGCATCCTTTATTGATAGACAGGAGAGATATGTTTTTCTCCATGGTAGGCTGGATGGGAAGCTATGTATTTTGGTCTTTATTTATATTCCTCCTCCTTTCTCTATACAAATATTGATCTGTCTGATGGCATTTGTGGATCAATGGCCTGACCGTCTGGTTATAGTCAATGGGGATTTTAATTGTGTGATTAATCCTGAGGTGGATAGGATTACTATGGGAGGGAATATGTATTCCCCGCCTCAGGGGTCCCCCTTGGCTCGGTTCTGCCAGGAGGTTGGCCTCGTGGATGTCTGGGAATATTTATTCAAAAGAAAAAGAGTTTTTTCCTGTATAAGTAAATCTGGAAGATCTATGTCTAGAATTGATCTGGCCCTGATAAATAAAGGATATTTAAACTGCATCAAATGCATGACATATGAGACCAGATCTGTTTCAAATCATGTACCTTTCTTAATAGAGCTGTGTATGGTCAGGAATAGCCTTAGACAGAAACCCTCATTCAGATTGAACCCCCATTGGCTATTAATAATTTATAATCATAACAGATAGAAAATGAGATTACCTCCTTTTGGGATAAAAATACCGATTCAGCTAAACCTCAACTCATTTGGAATGCATTTAAAGTGTTCATGAGAGGGATTTTTATCAGTACAATTGCTAATTTGAGTAAACGTTATGCCATGAAGGAGAAAGAACTAGAGGAAGCAGCTGCGGCTGGAATGGATGGATATACCAAGTTGAAATCAGAGTAAGCTAGATAAATTATGCAGAGGACAGGTCGGGCTTTTTCCGACTTTCTTCTGCATAAAGCGCAACAGAGGCAGGGCATCCTGGGAAGATGCTGGTTAGGGTAATAGCTAGCCAGGATCTAAAGAAAGAGATTTGTAGTATCCGCGCCTTGGATGGGACGATTATTGAGGATCAGGAGGGAATAATGGAAATATTTACAAATTACTTTTGTGACCTATACGAATTCGAGAGTGTTGTCTCAGAGGATGCAATTGACTCATACCTGGACTCTATTTCCCTTCCAGTTCTTACAGATAGTCAAAAAGACCGTCTGGAGAGGGACCTATGTCTTCAAGAGATAGAGGAAGTAATTAAAACCTGCTCAGGCAATTCCTCTCCTGGAATGGATCGACTTCCGTATGAGTTTTATCGTAAATATAGGGAGACTATTCTTCCTTATCTGTGGGAAACTCTCTGTTTCAATAAAGGAGGGAACCCTATCAGAAACCATGACAGAGGCCGTCATTACATTGGTATTGAAGAAGAATAAAGACCCTAACGATTTGGGGTCATATAGATCTATCTCTCTTCTTAATACAGATGTTAAACTTTTCTCTAAGATCCTGGCGATGAGGTTAACTAGTGTTATGACATCAATTATTCATCCAGACCAAACTGGTTTTATGCCTAATAAAAGGGACCCATTATAATTTACACCGTCTCTTTACTAATTTACAGACGTCCGGGGGGGGGATTCATGATCTATTTTGTCTATAGATGCCTCTAAGGCTTTCGATAGAGTTGAATGGAGGTTCCTGTGGAGAGTGCTTCATAAGATGGGTTTTGGCCCTAAGTTTATTCGTATGATAAAACTTCTGTATAGATCTCCTACTGCAAGATCGAATATAAATGGGTATCTTACAAGAAGTTTTCCTATGTCTAGAGGCACTCGCCAGGGATGTCCACTTTCTCCACTTTTATTTGATATCTATATTGAGCCATTGGCCGCTAGACTTAGACAGGACCTTAGGATTCTGGGGTTTGGGGTACTAGGAATCGAAGACCGAATCTCTCTTTACGCAGACGATATTCTATTTTATGTTCAACAGACATCTACTTTGTTGAAAATCATTCAAACGATACATCAATTTGGAGAGGTCTCAGGTCTGGATGTAAATTGGGAAAAAAACACCCTCAAGCCCTTGGATAATAGGATCATGTCCTTAGATAACCATTTACTCCCCAACAAGGCCCCTTTGAATACTCAGAAAGTTTCTGACTCTCTTGAGTATTTAGGCATTATAATCTCTCTTAGGGTGGAAGATTTAATCTCGCTTAACTAGACTCCACTGATAAATAAGCTAAGGTCAGAAAATAACAACATGGCTCCGGTTATCTCTATCAAAAGCTGATAAAATATCTCTAATTAAGATGGTGATTCTTCCCAGTTACTGTATATCTTCATGAATTCTCCAGTTTGGATTGGGGATAGATTTTTTAAAATTAATAGAAAGAATTATTAGGGACTTACTATGGGGGCGGAAACGCGTAAGACTTAAATTAGACTATTGGTAGAAGCCCTTGGAGAGAGAAGGAGTTAATCTCCCCTCCTTCAGGGGTTACTTCTTGGCCGCGCAGTTCTGTTTTCTCTGTGAGTGGATTGATTGGACACTCTGCAGGTGTTTAGTGAATAGATCCCCTTATGACAATTTTATTATGCTATTGGAGTCGGATCAATTGACCAACTCCGACAGGGAATTTAAATCCGCCAGGAATTTGATTATGAATTCAAGGTATTCGATTAGACTTTTGTATGGAGTGAAAGGTTCAATTGGATGTACTCCGTTGTGGTATAACAAGCACTTGCAAACTTTAGTTGAATTAAGTAGAGATTTATATTGGCAAAAAGGTAATATTTTATATCTGACACAGGTAGTAGGAAGTGGGGATATTGTTTCGTTCACGGTATTATCACAAAGACAAAAATCACAGAAATGATCATGGTTTCGGTATTTACAGCTAAGATTGGCACTTTTAAGTATTAAGGAAAAAAATAGCCTGGAAATACACACCTGTCCACAATTTAATGAATTGATAGAGAACTTGGGGCAAAAGATGAAGACTTTTCAACTTTATAAAAGCTTAAATACAGCCCGATTTGGTGATATTTGGTCCCCGGGACAGAGGGCTTGGCAAAATTAATGCCAAATGACACACTTGGAGGATCAGGAGAAGTTAGCTCAGGATCTAAAACTGGTATCACATAATTTTAATCATGTTTTGGTGCAGTTTAATATTCTACACAGACTTTATGTTACCCCTCTCTGGCTTAATAAATGTGGCATTAGGAATCATTCTAATTGTCCTAGGTGTGATGTTCCTGAGGCGGACTATTTGCATATGTTCTGGTTTTGCCCAGAGTTGAAACAATATTGGGACACTATTCACGACTATATAGAGAGAAAACTGACTATGCGGATTCCTTTTATGGCTGAATGCTGAGTATTGGGGGATCTTGCCAAGGTGGCTGTCACCAATATAAAAAAATCTCCTGTTCAAAATAATGTTTCTGGCAAGACTCCTAATAGCATGCTCTTGGTTTGCGCGAGATGTTCCTAGTATTAATACATGGTTAAATTTGGTAAATACTAACAAGAGATATGAACATATTCTGTATAAGCAAAGAGATATCGAGATAAAATGGAGTAGAATTTGGGGAGAATGGAATCTATAGAGCTCTCTCCGCTCTCCATCCTTCTCCATCATTCCTCGGTCATGTTACGGAGGGCTGGTGGAGAAGTAGGACATATCATGGGATGGGAGGGGGAGGGAATTGGGGGTAGGGCTTTGGGTTGGAAAATGATGTTAAATATTGATATGTGTTTATGAAATTGTTTGTTAATATTGGAATAATAATAAAGAAAGTTAAAACAAACAAAAAATATGCGTATAAAGTGTGGGTCACGGGAAAGGCAGCCTAACATGAAGTCAGCCATGTGTGCCAGAGTACCAACAGGCAAGACTTCGCTGTCGTCATCAGGAGGATCACTCTCAATCTTCTCATCCTCTTCCTTCTATTCTGCCCACCCACACAGAACAGATGGAATTAAACTTCCATGGGGACTACCCTCTGTAGCGGAGGCAACCGTCTCCTCCTCCTCCTCTTCCTCCTCTTCATCGTCCAATTCGCACTGAGAATACGAACTGAGGATAGTCTGGCTATCACCCTGTGTAATTTTCACCTCTTCCACATGCAAAGCATCGTCCTTAATTGTGATCAGCAAGCATTTAAGTAGACACAGAAGAGGGATGGTTTAGCTGATAATAGCGTTATCGCCGCTTACTATCTGTGTTGATTCCTCAAAGTTTCTTAAAACCTCACAGAAGTCAGACATCCATGTCCACTCCTCACTTGTGAATAGCGGAAGCTGACTGGAAAGGCGACGATCATGTTGCAGCTGGTATTCCACTACTGCCCTCTGCTGCTCACAAAGCCTGGCCAACATGTGAAACGTCGAGTTCCATCGTGTGCTCACGTCGCACAACAGCCGGTGAGCTGGCAATTTCAAGCGCTGCTGCAGCATTGCCAGACCGGCTGAAGCTGTCGATGACTTGTGGAAATGTGCACACATGTGGTGCACCTTCATTAGTAGCTCAGTCAAATTGGGGTAGGTTTTGAGAAACCACTGAACCACTAAGTTTAAGACGGGGGCTAGACATGTGATGTGTCTGAGCTTGCCGAGCTCCAAAGCCGGCACCAAGTTATGGCCATTATCAGACACAACCATGCTTGCTTCCAGCTATCGACTGATGACTGATAGTGATGAGCGGCAGGTACAATATTCAAATTTGCAATATTTTATGAATATTTTGTCAAATATTCGTGATATATTCGCTAATTTCGTGACAGTTATATTCGTGCAATTTTTTTTATCCCAAGAACTCGTCATTGAAATATTCTTGTACGCATGCGTATATACGGGCGTGGCTTAGTCTCGCAATCGTTTTTAAAGATTCGGATGTCAAGTTGTATGGAAAAAATGGTCTCTTAAGTAATTTTACTGATGCCGAGCTAGATGTCATCATTACTGTAAGTAATTTAACTTTATAGCACCGTAATGTATCACATGCTTGTTGTTTAAATGTATTTATATGTAGCTAAAGTGTTCATAAATATTCGTGATCTCGAAAATGTATAGTAATATTTTTCGGAATACATACAAATTGACATTTTATCTTGTTTGCATAGATATAATGATTTGGGGCAATTAGTATTGTTGTGACTCACAAGAATACTTATTGTCCCAAATCATTAATAACTACTCAAACATGATAAAATGCCAATTTGTATGTATTCCGAAAAATATTACAATTTTTTTTCGAGATCACGAATATTTATGAGTAGAGTTGAGCGAACACCTGGATGTTAGGGTTCGAGAAGTTCGGCCTAACTTCCCGGAAATGTTCGGGTTCGGGATCCGAACTCGACCCGAACTTCGCCCCGAACCCCATTGAAGTCAATGGGGACCCGAACTTTTCGGCACAAAAAAAGGCTGTAAAATAGCCCAGGAAAGGGCTAGAGGGCTGCAAAAGGCAGCAAAATGTAGGTAAATCCCCTGCAAACAAATGTGGATAGGGAAATGAATAAAAATAAAAATAAAATAAATTAAAATTAACCAATATCAATTGGAGAGAGGTCTCATGGCAGAGAATCAGGCTTCATGTCACCCACCACTGGAACAGGCCACTGTCAGATATTTAGGCTCCGGCACCCAGACAGAGGAGAGAGGTCCCATAGCAGAGATTCAGGCTTCATGTCATAGCAGAGAATCAGGCTTCATGTCATAGCAGAGAATCAGGCTTCATGTCATAGCAGAGAATCAGGCTTCATGTCATAGCAGAGAATCAGGCTTCACGTCATAGCAGAGAATCAGGCTTCACGTCACCCAACACTGGAACAGGCCATTGTCAGATATTTAGGCCCCGGCACCCAGACAGAGGAGAGAGGTCCCATAGCAGAGAATCAGGCTTCATGTCATAGCAGAGAATCAGGCTTCAAGTCATAGCAGAGAATAAGGCTTCATGTCATAGCAGAGAATCAGGCTTCACGTCACCCACCACTGGAACAGGCCATTGTCAGATATTTAGGCCCCAGCACCCAGACAGAGGAGAGAGGTCCCATTGCAGAGAATCATGCTTCATGTCATAGCAGAGAATCAGGCTTCACGTCATAGCAGAGAATCAGGCTTCACGTCACCCAACACTGGAACAGGCCATTGTCAGATATTTAGGCCCCGGCACCCAGACAGAGGAGAGAGGTCCCATAGCAGAGAATCAGGCTTCATGTCATAGCAGAGAAACAGGCTTCACGTCACCCACCACTGGAACAGGCCACCATCAGATATTTTTAGGCCCCGACACACAGACAGAGGAGAGAGGTCCTATAGCAGAGATTCGGGCTTCATGTCATAGCAGAGAATCAGGCTTCAGGTCATAGCAGAGAATCAGGCTTCATGTCACCCAACACTGGAACAGGCCATTGTCAGATATTTTTACGCCCCGGCACCCAGACAGAGGAGAGAGGTCCCGTAGCAGAGAATCAGGCTTCATGTCATAGCAGAGAATCATACTTCATGTCACCCAACACTGGAACAGGCCATTGTCAGATATTTTTAGGCCCCGGCACCTAGACAGAGGAGAGAGGTCCCATAGCAGAGATTCAGGCTTCATGTCATAGCAGAGAATCAGGCTTCATGTCACCCAACACTGGAACAGGCCACTGTCAGATATTTTTAGGCCCCGGCACCCAGACAGAGGAGAGGTTCAATGGTAAAATGAAAATAAAATAGGATTGAATGAGGAAGTGCCCTGGAGTACAATAATATATGGTTAAGGGGAGGTAGTTATAAATGTCTAATTTGCACAAGGGATGGACAGGTTCTGTGGGATCCATGCTTGGTTCATTTTTATGAACGTCAGCTTGTCCACATTGGCTGTAGACAGACGGCTGCGTTTGTCTGTAATGACGCCCCCTGCCGTGCTGAATACACGTTCAGACAAAACGCTGGCCGCCGGACAGGCCAGCACCTCCAAGGTAAAAAAAAAAGCTAGCTCTGGCCACGTGGACAATTTGGAGACCCATAAGTTGAATGGGGCTGAACCATCAGTCAGTACGTGAAGGGGTGTGCACACGTACTGTTCCACCATGTTAGTGAAATGTTGCCTCCTGCTAACACGTTCCGTATCAGGTGGTGGTCCAGTTAGCTGTGGCGTGGTGACAAAACTTTTCCACATCTCTGCCATACTAACCCTGCCCTCAGAGGAGCTGGCCGTGACACAGCTGCGTTGGCGACCTTTTGATCCTCCTCTGCCTTGGTCTTCCACTTGTTCCCCTGTGACATTTGGGAATGCTCTCAGTAGCGCATCTACCGACGTGCGTTTGTACTCGCGCATCTTCCTATCACGCTCCAGTGCAGGAAGTGGGCACATTGTCTTTGTACCGGGGATCCAGCAGGGTGGCAACCCAGTAGTCCGCACACGTTAAAATGTGGGCAACTCTGCTGTCGTTGCGCAGGCACTGCAGCATGTAGTCGCTCATGTGTGCCAGGCTGCCCAGAGGTAAGGACAAGCTGTCCTCTGTGGGAGGCGTATCGTCATTGTCCTGTGTTTCCCCCCAGCCATGCACCAGTGATGGGCCCGAGCTGCGTTGGTTGCCACCCCGCTGTGAACATGCTTCATCCTCATCCTCCTCCACCTCCTCCTCATCATCGTCCTCCTCGTCCTCCAGTAGTGGGCCCTGGCTGGCCACATTTGTACCTGGCCTCTGCTGTTGCAAAAAACCTAATAACTACTCAAACATGATAAAATGCCAATTTGTATGTATTCCGAAAAATATTACAATTTTTTTTCGAGATCACGAATATTTATGAGTAGAGTTGAGCGAACACCTGGATGTTAGGGTTCGAGAAGTTCGGCCTAACTTCCCGGAAATGTTCGGGTTCGGGATCCGAACTCGACCCGAACTTCGCCCCGAACCCCATTGAAGTCAATGGGGACCCGAACTTTTCGGCACAAAAAAAGGCTGTAAAATAGCCCAGGAAAGGGCTAGAGGGCTGCAAAAGGCAGCAAAATGTAGGTAAATCCCCTGCAAACAAATGTGGATAGGGAAATGAATAAAAATAAAAATAAAATAAATTAAAATTAACCAATATCAATTGGAGAGAGGTCTCATGGCAGAGAATCAGGCTTCATGTCACCCACCACTGGAACAGGCCACTGTCAGATATTTAGGCTCCGGCACCCAGACAGAGGAGAGAGGTCCCATAGCAGAGATTCAGGCTTCATGTCATAGCAGAGAATCAGGCTTCATGTCATAGCAGAGAATCAGGCTTCATGTCATAGCAGAGAATCAGGCTTCATGTCATAGCAGAGAATCAGGCTTCACGTCATAGCAGAGAATCAGGCTTCACGTCACCCAACACTGGAACAGGCCATTGTCAGATATTTAGGCCCCGGCACCCAGACAGAGGAGAGAGGTCCCATAGCAGAGAATCAGGCTTCATGTCATAGCAGAGAATCAGGCTTCAAGTCATAGCAGAGAATAAGGCTTCATGTCATAGCAGAGAATCAGGCTTCACGTCACCCACCACTGGAACAGGCCATTGTCAGATATTTAGGCCCCAGCACCCAGACAGAGGAGAGAGGTCCCATTGCAGAGAATCATGCTTCATGTCATAGCAGAGAATCAGGCTTCACGTCATAGCAGAGAATCAGGCTTCACGTCACCCAACACTGGAACAGGCCATTGTCAGATATTTAGGCCCCGGCACCCAGACAGAGGAGAGAGGTCCCATAGCAGAGAATCAGGCTTCATGTCATAGCAGAGAAACAGGCTTCACGTCACCCACCACTGGAACAGGCCACCATCAGATATTTTTAGGCCCCGACACACAGACAGAGGAGAGAGGTCCTATAGCAGAGATTCGGGCTTCATGTCATAGCAGAGAATCAGGCTTCAGGTCATAGCAGAGAATCAGGCTTCATGTCACCCAACACTGGAACAGGCCATTGTCAGATATTTTTACGCCCCGGCACCCAGACAGAGGAGAGAGGTCCCGTAGCAGAGAATCAGGCTTCATGTCATAGCAGAGAATCATACTTCATGTCACCCAACACTGGAACAGGCCATTGTCAGATATTTTTAGGCCCCGGCACCTAGACAGAGGAGAGAGGTCCCATAGCAGAGATTCAGGCTTCATGTCATAGCAGAGAATCAGGCTTCATGTCACCCAACACTGGAACAGGCCACTGTCAGATATTTTTAGGCCCCGGCACCCAGACAGAGGAGAGGTTCAATGGTAAAATGAAAATAAAATAGGATTGAATGAGGAAGTGCCCTGGAGTACAATAATATATGGTTAAGGGGAGGTAGTTATAAATGTCTAATTTGCACAAGGGATGGACAGGTTCTGTGGGATCCATGCTTGGTTCATTTTTATGAACGTCAGCTTGTCCACATTGGCTGTAGACAGACGGCTGCGTTTGTCTGTAATGACGCCCCCTGCCGTGCTGAATACACGTTCAGACAAAACGCTGGCCGCCGGACAGGCCAGCACCTCCAAGGTAAAAAAAAAAGCTAGCTCTGGCCACGTGGACAATTTGGAGACCCATAAGTTGAATGGGGCTGAACCATCAGTCAGTACGTGAAGGGGTGTGCACACGTACTGTTCCACCATGTTAGTGAAATGTTGCCTCCTGCTAACACGTTCCGTATCAGGTGGTGGTCCAGTTAGCTGTGGCGTGGTGACAAAACTTTTCCACATCTCTGCCATACTAACCCTGCCCTCAGAGGAGCTGGCCGTGACACAGCTGCGTTGGCGACCTTTTGATCCTCCTCTGCCTTGGTCTTCCACTTGTTCCCCTGTGACATTTGGGAATGCTCTCAGTAGCGCATCTACCGACGTGCGTTTGTACTCGCGCATCTTCCTATCACGCTCCAGTGCAGGAAGTGGGCACATTGTCTTTGTACCGGGGATCCAGCAGGGTGGCAACCCAGTAGTCCGCACACGTTAAAATGTGGGCAACTCTGCTGTCGTTGCGCAGGCACTGCAGCATGTAGTCGCTCATGTGTGCCAGGCTGCCCAGAGGTAAGGACAAGCTGTCCTCTGTGGGAGGCGTATCGTCATTGTCCTGTGTTTCCCCCCAGCCATGCACCAGTGATGGGCCCGAGCTGCGTTGGTTGCCACCCCGCTGTGAACATGCTTCATCCTCATCCTCCTCCACCTCCTCCTCATCATCGTCCTCCTCGTCCTCCAGTAGTGGGCCCTGGCTGGCCACATTTGTACCTGGCCTCTGCTGTTGCAAAAAACCTCCCTCTGAGTCACTTCTAAGAGACTGGCCTGAAAGTGCTAAAAATGACCCCTCTTCCTCCTCCTCCTGGGCCACCTCCTCTTCCATCATCGCCCTAAGTGTTTTCTCAAGGAGACATAGAAGTGGTATTGTAACGCTGATAACGGCGTCATCGCTACTGACCATGTTGGTGGAGTACTCGAAACAGCGCAACAGGGCACACAGGTCTCGCATGGAGGCCCAGTCATTGGTGGTGAAGTGGGGCTGTTCCGCAGTGCGACTGACCTGTGCGTGCTGCAGCTGAAACTCCACTATGGCCTGCTGCTGCTCGCACAGTCTGTCCAGCATGTGCAAGGTGGAGTTCCACCTGGTGGGCACGTCGCATATGAGGCGGTGAGCGGGAAGGCCGAAGTTACGCTGTAGCGCAGACAGGCGAGCAGCGGCAGGATGTGAACGCCGGAAGCGCGCACAGACGGCCCGCACTTTATGCAGCAGCTCTGACATGTCGGGGTAGTTGTGAATGAACTTCTGCACCACCAAATTCAGCACATGCGCCAGGCAAGGGATGTGCGTCAAACCGGCTAGTCCCAGAGCTGCAACGAGATTTCACCCATTATCGCACACCACCAGGCCGGGC
Organism: Bufo gargarizans; assembly: GCF_014858855.1. Taxonomy (NCBI): domain Eukaryota; kingdom Metazoa; phylum Chordata; class Amphibia; order Anura; family Bufonidae; genus Bufo; species Bufo gargarizans. The sequence continues at coordinate 314,244,920 of NC_058082.1, read as the reverse complement.
TTGAGGCTCACCGGCAGCAACCACTCGTCGGTCTGTTGTTCTATACCCCACCACAACTCCTGTGCGGTGTGGGGCCTGTCCCCCAAACATATTAGTTTCAGAATGGCCTGCTGACGTTTACCCCGGGCTGTGCTGAAGTTAGTGGTGAAGGTGTGTGGCTGACTGGATGAGCAGGTGGAAAAAGAGGAGGAGGAAGCCGAGTAGGAGGAGGTGGCAACAGGAGGCAAAGAATGTTGCCCTGCGATCCTTGGCGGCGGAAGGACGTGCGCTAAACAGCTCTCCGCCTGGGGCCCAGCCACCACTACATTTACCCAGTGTGCAGTTAGGGAGATATAGCGTCCCTGGCCGTGCTTACTGGTCCACGTATCTGTGGTTAGGTGGACCTTGCCACAGATGGCGTTGCGCAGTGAACACTTGATTTTATCGGATACTTGGTTGTGCAGGGAAGGCACGGCTCTCTTGGAGAAGTAGTTGCGGCTGGGAACAACATTCTGTGGGACAGCAAGCGACATGAGCTGTTTGAAGCTGTCTGTGTCCACCAGCCTGAATGACAGCATTTCATAGGCCAGTAGTTTAGAAATGCTGGCATTCAGGGCCAGGGATCGAGGGTGGCTAGGTGGGAATTTACGCTTTCTCTCAAATGTTTGTGAGATGGAGAGCTGAACGCTGCCGTGTGACATGGTTGAGACGCTTGGTGACGGAGGTGGTGGTGTTGGTGGTACATACTCTGTTTGCTGCGCGGCTCTGTTCCTCCAGAGGCGGAGGAAGGGGAATTGCTAATTTGGGAATTGTATTTCAACCCAGAAAAAAATATCTCCTTTGCCAGACAGCAGACAATATTACAATTGGCTAGCCACAGCTGAAACACCAGATTTAGGGTACTGCTAATTGTATTTCACCCCTCAATAAAATAGTAAGCACAGCCCAGAAAAAACACTATTGGTTAAATGTACTTGGTGACGGAGGTGGTGGTGTTGGTGGTACATCCTCTGTTTGCTGCGCGGCAGGTGCCAACGTTCCTCCAGAGGCGGAGGAAGAGGACGAGGCGGCAGAAGAGGTAGCAGGGGGAGCCTGAGTGAGTTCCTTGTTTTTAAGGTGTTTACTCCACTGCAGTTCATGCTTTGCATGCAGGTGCCTGGTCATGCAGGTTGTGCTAAGGTTCAGAACATTAATTCCTCGCTTCAGGCTCTGATGGCACAGCATGCAAACCACTCGGGTCTTGTCGTCAGCACATTGTTTGAAGAAGTGCCATGCCAGGGAACTCCTTGAAGCTGCCTTTGGGGTGCTCGGTCCCAGATGGCGGCAGGTCAGTAGCAGGCGGAGTCTCTTGGCGGCGGGTGTTCTGCTTTTGCCCACTGCTCCCTCTTTTGCTACGCTGTTGGCTCGGTCTCACCACTGCCTCTTCCTCCGAACTCTGAAAGTCAGTGGCACGACCTTCGTTCCATGTGGGGTCTAGGACCTCATCGTCCCCTGCATCGTCTTCCACCCAGTCTTCCTCCCTGACCTCCTTTTCGGTCTTCACACTGCAGAAAGATGCAGCAGTCGGCACCTGTGTTTTGTCATCATCAGAGACGTGCTGAGGTGGAATTCCCATGTCCTCATCAGGAAACATAAGTGGTTGTGCATCAGTGCATTCTATGTCTTCCACCCCTGGGGAAGGGCTAGGTGGATGCCCTTGGGAAACCCTGCCAGCAGAGTCTTCAAACAGCATAAGAGACTGCTGCATAACTTGAGGCTCAGACAGTTTCCCTGATATGCATGGGGGTGATGTGACAGACTGATGGGCTTGGTTTTCAGGCGCCATCTGTGCGCTTTCTGCAGAAGACTGGGTGGGAGATAATGTGAACGTGCTGGATCCACTGTCGGCCACCCAATTGACTAATGCCTGTACCTGCTCAGGCCTTACCATCCTTAGAACGGCATTGGGCCCCACCAAATATCGCTGTAAATTCTGGCGGCTACTGGGACCTGAGGTAGTTGGTTCACTAGGACGTGTGGCTGTGGCAGAACGGCCACGTCCTCTCCCAGCACCAGAGGGTCCACTAACACCACGACGACCATGTCCGCGTCCGTGTCCCTTACTAGATGTTTTCCTCATTGTTACCGTTCACTACAACAAGAAAAAAATTATTTGGCCCAATGTATTGAATTCAAATTCAGGCCTTTTTTTACAGACACCTTACACTATCTGGCTATCTATTCAGGTATACCGTATTACACTAATACAGGCACAGCAGTAACCACAGATTTAGCTGAATATAAATTGTAGGCCTAGTATTTAGGCCCTGGATGACAGGTATACGTTTCCGGACAGAATTAGACTTGGAAATGCACGGTAGCGTGTGACGTTATTGAGGATGACCCTATCAGCACCTTCGATCTAATATACCTGTTTATGGATAGATTTAAAGTTGGCCTGATACAGCAGAAACCACTGATTTAGGGAATTGCTAAGTTGGGAATTGTATTTCAACCCAGAACAAAAACTGTGCTTTGACGGACACTAAATAACTTGACCAGCCATAGCAGTAACGACAGATTTAGCCCCTGGATGACAGGTATACGTTTCCGGACAGAATTAGACTTGGAAATGCACGGTAGCATGTGAAGTTATTGAGGATGACCCTATCAGCACCTTCAATGTAATATACCCTTTTATGGATAGTTTTAAATTTGGCCTGCTACAGCGGGAAACCACTGATTTAGGGAATTGCTGATTTGGGAATTGTATTTCAACCCAGAAAAAATATATCCTTTGCCAGACAGCAGACAATATTACAATTTGCTAGCCACAGCTGAAACACCAGATTTAGGGTACTGCTAATTGTATTTCACCCCTCAATAAAATAGTAAGCACAGCCAAGCCCCTGATATAGGATATAGCAAAAAACTATTGGTTAAATGTACTTGGTGGCAGCTTGTGCTGGCGCACCACAAGACACAAAATGGCCGCCGATCACCCCAGAAAAAAGTGACAGAAAAGCGCTCTGGGCAGCCTAAAACAGTGAGCCTTTAAATAGCAGATTCACAGCTGTAGATCGATCACTTCATTAAGTGTTTTGGAAGAGTAAATCCCTGCCTAATCTCGCCCTAACAGCAGCAGCTGCATCCTATCCCTACACTGATCAGAGCAGAGTGACGTGCGGCGCTACGTGACTCCAGCTTAAATAGAGGCTGGGTCACATGCTGCACTGGCCAATCACAGCCATGCCAATAGTAGGCATGACTGTGATGGCCTCTTGGGGCAAGTAGTATGACGCTTGTTGATTGGCTGCTTTGCACCGAACCCGGACTTTTACGAAAATGTTCGCTCATCCCTATTTATGAGCACTTTAGCTGCATATAAATACATTTAAACAACAACCATGTGATACAACATTACAGTGCTATAAAGTAAAATTACTTACAGTAATGATGACATCTAGCTCTGCATCAGTAAAATTACTTACGAGACCATTTTTTCCATACAACTTGACATCCGAATCTGACATCACACCACTATATCTGTAGCATGTATGTATGGATAGCAGACAAATATCTGTCATATGCACATTACACATCCATTTTCCTGCCTCACACAATTTACCCATATACTGTATACCCCACACTATATCCCACACACTATATACACCCAGACCCCCACACACACCCCACACCCACACAGTCTATAGATTCTAATTTGTGTCCTGTTGATCAGGACAAGTAATGTTTGACCGCCAGTATTTGCTGGTTCTTTTAGCGTTACCCAGGGTGCACCACGGGAAGGCGAACTAGATGTACACCCCATACCGTACCGTCACTTCACTAGACAGCCACACCTTTCCTCAGATGACCAATATCCGATTGCTCATACCCCACACACATACAATTTCAATACAATCATACACTCACCTAAAGAATTATTAGGAACACCTGTTCTATTTCTCATTAATGCGATTATCTGGTCAACCAATCTGTCACAACCAGACAGCTGAGAAGCTCTGACAGAGGCCTTTCAGAACCTCCTCCTTGAATTTCTGTGTTGTGGTATTCAGCTCCTCCTCTCGTCAGCCTCTCTCAGCTGTCATGTGTTAATTGCTTCCCTTTAAATGCCTCCCCAGAATGCTTTTCTGGGCGGCTTATATTACTTCCTGGAGTGTGTGTGCACGCTGATCTGTCCTCCTGTTTGCTTCAAAGCTAAGTGTACATTTATCTGTTAATATCTGTTTGCTGGATCCCAGGTGACCCTGACTCCCTCCGTGTCTTGTGTAGGGAGCCGGTGGTCGTGTCCCCTCACTATTGTAGGGTGCTCAGGGCTTTATAGTCAAGGTTCGTGGATATGCAAACCTCCACCATTCGGATCTTTGCATAGGCTGAGCAGCTAGGGAAAGTGCCAGGTCTTCTGCAGGGGTCTCCCTTGGTTCCTTAGTTTTTGGATCCAGCAAGTCGTTTATACATGTTGCTTTGCCTTGTTACCTGTACACATTCCGTGACACAATCACATGGCAGTTGCTTCAATGCATGTAGGGTTGTGGTCCTGGTTAAGACAATCTCCTGAACGCCAAACTGAATGTCAGAATGGGAAAGAAAGGTGGGTTACAACAGCAGAAGACCCCACCGGGTACCACTCATCTCCACTATAAATAGGAAAAATAGGCTACAATTTGCACAAGCTCACCAAAATTGGACTGTTGAAGACTGGAAAAATGTTGCCGGTCTGATGAGTCTCGATTTCTGTTGAGACATTCAAATGGTAGAGTCCGAAACAGCTGACAGGCGCGGTTGCCGCCGATATGATATTGATGACCTATTCTCACAGGCTGATTTCAATTAGCATGAGTATATAATTTGCTCTGCATGCATGTTGGTACTTGTAGTCCTTTGATTTTATGGAGGCCATTTTGGCACCACAGAGATATAAACCAAAAGGGGCCCAGCATGCATGTGGAACCTACACCTTCTGAATTTCATGGTCGCGGTCATGGCACATAGGTGAACTTAGTGTTAGGTTCCCGTCTTATAGAGATCACCTTGACGTACGGCAGACGGGCTCAAATATTTTTGTACAAAATATATTTGACAAGCATCTCTAATTTTATTAGCATAGCATCGGCAATGTAATATGTTTTTGTACTTTATTTGGTTTGTAGAGTGCTGTTGCACTATGTGTTGTTCTATCCTGAGGATAGGTCATCATCATCAATAGAGAAAGCCCGGAGAACCTCTTTAAATTCTAATACTTGTATTTTAAAAAGTTGGGAATATATGCTTGCATTTTCATCCTACAGCGCATGTTGGAGAAGGGATAGGACAAGATCCAGTCCCACGCTGACAATCGACGTATAGTGAGGAGCATCGGGTATGAGTTGTGAAGGATGGTACGTTCTGAAGAGGTGGAATTCTGGTAGGATCAGAGAGATCCTCGACAAAATTTGCCCAGGTACAATGCTTACATAACTTTTGCAATGTATATGTACAGTTATGCTTTAAGATTTGCTTTTAAAAAAAATTGAAAATTGTGTCATTATAGAGGTTCCTGTTTCCTGCATCCACCACAGGACTTCCAGAAAGGCAGTGGTGGAGGTCTCTGCTTTGGAGGAGGATAAGGAGGAGCATGCTTGACACTCTGGGCAGCAGAATGCCCCTACCCCACCTGATGTGGGTTAAGTGATGGAGGCTGAGGAGGCTGGAGCCTCACACCCTGCTGGAACGTCTTCTGCCTGGCTAAGAGCGAAGAACGCTGATTGGATGTGCTCTGTTGCAGGGAGAAGAATGATGGCACGCCCGGGAGAACTTTTAACGCCAGCCCATTTGAGCCGAGCTCATTAGCATATAAGGCAGGAAATATTCCGGAGGGCAGCGCAGACAAACGGGGGCACAGAAAGAAAGATGAATTAATGATGAAGCAATACCGGGGGCATGTAAGTAACGCTATGTCTTTAGTTTAATTTTTTTTTTGGGTGAAAGGTCCTCTTTAAGATTGTAAAGGCCAATATAAAATAGTAAAATAGTCCAATATATAAGATAGCATAAACCGAATACCCTGCAAGTTCAAACAGAAATTGTGTGGTTATTAAACGGTAAGTAACTTTTTGGTCAGCACAATGGGACATTTCTAAAGTAGTGACCAGTGCACAGTGAATAGTGCCAAGTTCAAGGTTTAATACCAAATGTGATTTTTCACAGAAAATTATTATTACGTGCATCACCCAAAATTAACATGCTTATTAAATTTTCTATAAATAAAATATAAGAACATTTGATACTAGATACTAGTATCCATACAGTGAACAGATTAATAACTTCACTAACACTATGTATATTAATAAAATTAGCTTAATTCATCTGAGTGAGAACTTTTAACAATATAAAAAAATTTAAATAAAGTGTAATAACAAAAAAAAGCTGTTACAATAAAAAATGTAACGCGTGGGCTAAGAATTAACCAGCATGAATCCGAGATAGCATCCCGTCTTGTTAACTGTGCATGTCGGAGCATAGCTTCCGGCTTAAAGACCTAAATATGTGATGCAATGAGTATAATCACTATCAAAATGGTGACATGGCTTAAAGAACATTATATAGTCCACAGTTTATACTGCTAAGTTTAAAGCTGTGTTTATATAAAATTAGCATGTGCAAATCATTACATATTTGTCAATAATTAACATATAAATATAAATATTTGTATCAATATATACATGTGGCAATAAGGCTCCATTAACAAAACTGGATTATAACACGGATGAGTATAACTCCAGTCACACCCAACCATGTAGAGAGGTCAACACGGAATTCAGGCATCCTTTCCAGGATGATAACATACAACACCATGATCGAACCTAAGTCTGTATGTAAACAAAAAAGAAAATACAAAAATAGTAAACTTTATTATGTTCACTAGAGTTGAGCGAACACCTGGATGTTCGGGTTCGAGAAGTTCGGCCGAACATCCCGGAAATGTTCGGGTTCGGGATCCGAACCCCATCCGAACTTCGTCCCGAACCCGAACCCCATTGAAGTCAATGGGGACCCGAACTTTTCGGCACTAAAAAGGCTGTAAAACAGCCCAGGAAAGAGCTAGAGGGCTGCAAAAGGCAGCAACATGTAGGTAAATCCCCTGCAAACAAATGTGGATAGGGAAATGAATTAAATTAAAAATTAAATAAATAAAAATTAACCAAAATCAATTGGAGAGAGGTTCCATAGCAGAGAATCTGGCTTCCCGTCACCCACCACTGGAACAGTCCATTCTCAGATATTTAGGCCCCGGCACCCAGGCAGAGGAGAGAGGTCCCGTAACAGAGAATCTGTCTTCATGTCAGCAGAGAATTAGTCTGCATGTCATAGCAGAGAATGAGGCTTCACGTCAGCCACCACTGCAACAGTCCATTGGCATATATTTAGGCCCAGCACCCAGGCAGAGGAGGGAGGTCCCGTAACAGAGAATCTGTCTTCATGTCAGCAGAGAATTAGTCTGCATGTCATAGCAGAGAATGAGGCTTCACGTCAGCCACCACTGCAACAGTCCATTGGCATATATTTAGGCCCAGCACACACACAGGCAGAGGAGAGAGGTCCCGTAACAGAGAATCTGGCTTCATGTCAGCAGAGAATCAGTCTGCATGTCATAGCAGAGAATGAGGCTTCACGTCAGCCACCACTGCAACAGTCCATTGGCATATATTTAGGCCCAGCACACACACAGGCAGAGGAGAGAGGTCCCGTAACAGAGGATCTGGCTTCATGTCAGCAGAGAATCAGTCTGCATGTCATAGCAGAGAATCAGGCTTCACGTCAGCCACCACTGCAACAGTCCATTGTCATAAATTTAGGCCCAGCACCCAGGCAGAGGAGAGAGGTCCCGTAACAGACAATCTGGCTTCATGTCAGCAGAGAATTAGTCTGCATGTCATAGCAGAGAATGAGGCTTCACGTCAGCCACCACTGCAACAGTCCATTGGCATATATTTAGGCCTAGCACACAGGCAGAGGAGAGAGGTCCCGTAACAGACAATCTGGCTTCATGTCAGCAGAGAATTAGTCTGCATGTCATAGCAGAGAATGAGGCTTCACGTCACCCACCACTGCAACAGTCCATTGGCATATATTTAGGCCCAGCACCCAGGCAGAGGAGGGAGGTCCCGTAACAGAGAATCTGTCTTCATGTCAGCAGAGAATTAGTCTGCATGTCATAGCAGAGAATGAGGCTTCACGTCACCCACCACTGCAACAGTCCATTGGCATATATTTAGGCCTAGCACACAGGCAGAGCAGAGAGGTCCCGTAACAGACAATCTGGCTTCATGACAGCAGAGAATCAGTCTGCATGTCATAGCAGAGAATGAGGCTTCACGTCACCCACCACTGCAACAGTCCATTGGCATATATTTAGGCCTAGCACACAGGCAGAGCAGAGAGGTCCCGTAACAGACGATCTGGCTTCATGTCAGCAGAGAATCAGTCTGCATGTCATAGCAGAGAATGAGGCTTCACGTCAGCCACCACTGCAACAGTCCATTGGCATATATTTAGGCCCAGCACCCAGGCAGAGGAGGAGGTCCCGTAACAGAGAATCTGTCTTCATGTCAGCAGAGAATTAGTCTGCATGTCATAGCAGAGAATGAGGCTTCACGTCAGCCACCACTGCAACAGTCCATTGGCATATATTTAGGCCCAGCACACACACAGGCAGAGGAGAGAGGTCCCGTAACAGAGAATCTGTCTTCATGTCAGCAGAGAATTAGTCTGCATGTCATAGCAGAGAATCAGGCTTCACGTCACCCACCACTGCAACAGTCCATTGGCATATATTTAGGCCCAGCACCCAGGCAGAGGAGGGAGGTCCCGTAACAGAGAATCTGTCTTCATGTCAGCAGAGAATTAGTCTGCATGTCATAGCAGAGAATGAGGCTTCACGTCAGCCACCACTGCAACAGTCCATTGGCATATATTTAGGCCCAGCACACACACAGGCAGAGGAGAGAGGTCCCGTAACAGAGAATCTGTCTTCATGTCAGCAGAGAATTAGTCTGCATGTCATAGCAGAGAATGAGGCTTCACGTCAGCCACCACTGCAACAGTCCATTGGCATATATTTAGGCCCAGCACACACACAGGCAGAGGAGAGAGGTCCCGTAACAGACAATCTGGCTTCATGTCAGCAGAGAATTAGTCTGCATGTCATAGCAGAGAATGAGGCTTCACGTCACCCACCACTGCAACAGTCCATTGGCATATATTTAGGCCCAGCACCCAGGCAGAGGAGGGAGGTCCCGTAACAGAGAATCTGTCTTCATGTCAGCAGAGAATTAGTCTGCATGTCATAGCAGAGAATGAGGCTTCACGTCAGCCACCACTGCAACAGTCCATTGGCATATATTTAGGCCCAGCACACACACAGGCAGAGGAGAGAGGTCCCGTAACAGAGGATCTGGCTTCATGTCAGCAGAGAATCAGTCTGCATGTCATAGCAGAGAATCAGGCTTCACGTCAGCCACCACTGCAACAGTCCATTGGCATATATTTAGGCCTAGCACACAGGCAGAGGAGAGAGGTCCCGTAACAGACAATCTGGCTTCATGTCAGCAGAGAATCAGTCTGCATGTCATAGCAGAGAATGAGGCTTCACGTCAGCCACCACTGCAACAGTCCATTGTCATAAATTTAGGCCCAGCACCCAGGCAGAGGAGAGAGGTCCCGTAACAGACAATCTGGCTTCATGTCAGCAGAGAATTAGTCTGCATGTCATAGCAGAGAATCAGGCTTCATGTCAGCCACCACTGCAACAGTCCATTGGCATATATTTAGGCCTAGCACACAGGCAGAGGAGAGGTTCATTCAACTTTGGGTAGCATCGCAATATAATGGTAAAATGAAAATAAAAATAGGATTGAATGAGGAAGTGCCCTGGAGTCCAATAATATATGGTTATGGGGAGGTAGTTAATGTCTAATCTGGACAAGGGACGGACAGGTCCTGTGGGATCCATGCCTGGTTCATTTTTATGAACGTCAGCTTGTCCACATTGGCTGTAGACAGGCGGCTGCGTTTGTCTGTAATGACGCCCCCTGCCGTGCTGAATACACGTTCAGACAAAACGCTGGCTGCCGGGCAGGCCAGCACCTCCAAGGCATAAAAGGCTAGCTCTGGCCACGTGGACAATTTAGAGACCCAGAAGTTGAATGGGGCCGAACCATCAGTCAGTACGTGGAGGGGTGTGCACACGTACTGTTCCACCATGTTAGTGAAATGTTGCCTCCTGCTAACACGTTGCGTATCAGGTGGTGGTGCAGTTAGCTGTGGCGTGTTGACAAAAGTTTTCCACATCTCTGCCATGCTAACCCTGCCCTCAGAGGAGCTGGCCGTGACACAGCTGCCTTGGCGACCTCTTGCTCCTCCTCTGCCTTGGCCTTGGGCTTCCACTTGTTCCCCTGTGACATTTGGGAATGCTCTCAGTAGCGCGTCTACCAACGTGCGCTTGTACTCGCGCATCTTCCTATCACGCTCCAGTGCAGGAAGTAAGGTGGGCACATTGTCTTTGTAGCGTGGATCCAGCAGGGTGGCAACCCAGTAGTCCGCACAGGTTAAAATGTGGGCAACTCTGCTGTCGTTGCGCAGGCACTGCAGCATGTAGTCGCTCATGTGTGCCAGGCTGCCCAGGGATAAGGACAAGCTGTCCTCTGTGGGAGGCGTATCGTCATCGTCCTGCCTTTCCCCCCAGCCACGCACCAGTGATGGACCCGAGCTGCGTTGGGTGCCACCCCGCTGTGACCATGCTTCATCCTCATCCTCCTCCACCTCCTCCTCATCCTCGTCCTCCTCGTCCTCCAGTAGTGGGCCCTGGCTGGCCACATTTGTACCTGGCCTCTGCTGTTGCCAAAAACCTCCCTCTGAGTCACTTCGAAGAGACTGGCCTGAAAGTGCTAAAAATGACCCCTCTTCCTCCTCCTCCTCCTCCTCCTCCTGGGCCACCTCCTCTTCCATCATCGCCCTAAGTGTTTTCTCAAGGAGACATAGAAGTGGTATTGTAACGCTGATAACGGTGTCATCGCCACTGGCCATGTTGGTGGAGTACTCGAAACAGCGCAACAGGGCACACAGGTCTCGCATGGAGGCCCAGTCATTGGTGGTGAAGTGGTGCTGTTCTGTAGTGCGACTGACCCGTGCGTGCTGCAGCTGAAACTCCACTATGGCCTGCTGCTGCTCGCACAGTCTGTCCAGCATGTGCAAGGTGGAGTTCCACCTGGTGGGCACGTCGCATATGAGGCGGTGAGCGGGAAGGCCGAAGTTACGCTGTAGCGCAGACAGGCGAGCAGCAGCAGGATGTGAACGCCGGAAGCGCGAACAGACGGCCCGCACTTTATGCAGCAGCTCTGACATGTCGGGGTAGTTGTGAATGAACTTCTGCACCACCAAATTCAGCACATGCGCCAAGCAAGGGATGTGCGTCAAATTGGCTAGTCCCAGAGCTGCAACGAGATTTCGCCCATTATCACACACCACCAGGCCGGGCTTGAGGCTCACCGGCAGCAACCACTCGTCGGTCTGTTGTTCTATACCCCGCCACAACTCCTGTGCGGTGTGGGGCCTGTCCCCCAAACATATGAGTTTCAGAATGGCCTGCTGACGTTTACCCCGGGCTGTGCTGAAGTTGGTGGTGAAGGTGTGTGGCTGACTGGATGAGCAGGTGGAAGAAGAGGAGGAGGAAGCCGAGAAGGAGGAGGTGGCAACAGGAGGCAAAGAATGTTGCCCTGCGATCCTTGGCGGCGGAAGGACGTGCGCCAAACAGCTCTCCGCCTGGGGCCCAGCTGCCACTACATTTACCCAGTGTGCAGTTAGGGAGATATAGCGTCCCTGGCCGTGCTTACTGGTCCACGTATCTGTGGTTAGGTGGACCTTGCCACAGATGGCGTTGCGCAGTGCACACTTGATTTTATCGGATACTTGGTTGTGCAGGGAAGGCACGGCTCTCTTGGAGAAGTAGTGCCGGCTGGGAACAACATACTGTGGGACAGCAAGCGACATGAGCTGTTTGAAGCTGTCTGTGTCCACCAGCCTAAATGACAGCATTTCATAGGCCAGTAGTTTAGAAATGCTGGCATTCAGGGCCAGGGATCGAGGGTGGCTAGGTGGGAATTTACGCTTTCTATCAAATGTTTGTGAGATGGAGAGCTGAACGCTGGCGTGTGACATGGTTGAGACGCTTGGTGACGGAGGTGGTGGTGGTGGTGTTGGTGGTACATCCCCTGTTTGCTGGGCGGCAGGTGCCAACGTTCCTCCAGAGGCGGAGGAAGAGGCCGAGGCGGCAGCAGCAGAATAGGCCGAGGCGGCAGCAGCAGAAGAGGTAGCAGGGGGAGCCTGAGTGACTTCCTTGGTTTTAAGGTGTTTACTCCACTGCAGTTCATGCTTTGCATGCAGGTGCCTGGTCATGCAGGTTGTGCTCAGGTTCAGAACGTTAATGCCTCGCTTCAGGCTCTGATGGCACAGCGTGCAAACCACTCGGGTCTTGTCGTCAGCACATTGTTTGAAGAAGTGCCATGCCAGGGAACTCCTTGAAGCTGCCTTTGGGGTGCTCGGTCCCAGATGGCGGCGGTCAGTAGCAGGCGGAGTCTCTTGGCGGCGGGTGTTCTGCTTTTGCCCACTGCTCCCTCTTTTGCTACGCTGTTGGCTCGGTCTCACCACTGCCTCTTCCTCCGAACTGTGAAAGTCAGTGGCACGACCTTCATTCCATGTGGGGTCTAGGACCTCATCGTCCCCTGCATCGTCTTCCACCCAGTCTTGATCCCTGACCTCCTGTTCAGTCTGCACACTGCAGAAAGACGCAGCAGTTGGCACCTGTGTTTCGTCATCATCAGAGACATGCTGAGGTGGTATTCCCATGTCCTCATCATCAGGAAACATAAGTGGTTGTGCGTCAGTGCATTCTATGTCTTTCACCGCTGGGGAAGGGCTAGGTGGATGCCCTTGGGAAACCCTGCCAGCGGAGTCTTCAAACAGCATAAGAGACTGCTGCATAACTTGAGGCTGAGACAGTTTCCCTGGTATGCATGGGGGTGATGTGACAGACTGATGGGGTTGGTTTTCAGGCGCCATCTGTGCGCTTTCTGCAGAAGACTGGGTGGGAGATAATGTGAACGTGCTGGATCCACTGTCGGCCACCCAATTGACTAATGCCTGTACCTGCTCAGGCCTTACCATCCTTAGAACGGCATTGGGCCCCACCATATATCGCTGTAAATTCTGGCGGCTACTGGGACCTGAGGTAGTTGGTACACTAGGACGTGTGGATGTGGCAGAACGGCCACGTCCTCTCCCAGCACCAGAGGGTCCACTAACACCACCACGACCATGTCCACGTCCGCGTCCCTTACTAGATGTTTTTCTCATTGTTATGGTTCACCACAACAACAAATATATTATTTGGCCCAATGTATTGTATTCAAATTCAGCGGGATATAAATTTGAGGCCTAGTATTTAGGCGCTGGGTGACCGGTATGGATTTAGTGACAGAATTAGACTTGGAAATGCACAGAAGCGTGTGTGTGAAGTTATTCTGAATGACCCTATGTGCACCTTCAATATGATCTACCCTTTTAGGGATAGATTTCAAATAGCTCTGATATAGCAGAAACGACTAAATTATGAAATTGCTAAATTGGGAATTGTATTTCAACCCAGAACAAAAAATGTGCTTTGACGGACACTAAATAACTTTCCCAGCCACAACAGGACAGCGGTAACGAGAGATTTAGCGGGATATAAATTTGAGGCCTAGTATTTAGGCGCTGGGTGACAGGTATGGGTTTAGTGACAGAATTAGATTTGGAAATGCACAGTAGCGGGTGTGTGAAGTTATTCTGAATGACCCTATGTGCACCTTGAATATTATATACCCTTTTAGGGATAGATTTCAAATAGCTCTGATATAGCAGAAACCACTAAATTATGAAATTGCTAAATTGGGAATTGTATTTCAACCCAGAACAAGAAATGTGCTTGAACGGACACTAAATAACTCGCCCAGCTACAGCACTAAGGACAGATTTAGCGGGATATAAATTTGAGGCCTAGTATTTAGGCGCTGGGTGACAGGTATGGGTTTAGTGCCAGAATTAGACTTGGAAATACACAGTAGCGGGTGTGTGTGAAGTTATTCTGAATGACCCAATGTGCACCTTGAATATTATATACCCTTTTAGGGATAGATTTCAAATAGCTCTGATATAGCAGAAACCACTAAATTATGAAATTGCTAAATTGGGAATTGTATTTCAACACAGAACAAGAAATGTGCTTGAACGGACACTAAATAACTCGCCCAGCTACAGCACTAAGGACAGATTTAGCGGGATATAAATTTGAGGCCTAGTATTTAGGCGCTGGGTGACAGGTATGGGTTTAGTGCCAGAATTAGACTTGGAAATACACAGTAGCGGGTGTGTGTGAAGTTATTCTGAATGACCCAATGTGCACCTTGAATATTATATACCCTTTTAGGGATAGATTTCAAATAGCTCTGATATAGCAGAAACCACTAAATTATGAAATTGCTAAATTGGGAATTGTATTTCAACCCAGAACAAGAAATGTGCTTGAACGGACACTAAATAACTCGCCCAGCTACAGCACTAAGGACAGATTTAGCGGGATATAAATTTGAGGCCTAGTATTTAGGCGCTGGGTGACAGGTATGGGTTTAGTGCCAGAATTAGACTTGGAAATACACAGTAGCGGGTGTGTGTGAAGTTATTCTGAATGACCCAATGTGCACCTTGAATATTATATACCCTTTTAGGGATAGATTTCAAATAGCTCTGATATAGCAGAAACCACTAAATTATGAAATTGCTAAATTGGGAATTGTATTTCAACCCAGAACAAGAAATGTGCTTGAACGGACACTAAATAACTCGCCCAGCTACAGCACTAGGGACAGATTTAGCTGGATATAAATTTGAGGCCTAGTATTTAGGCGCTGCGTGACAGGTATGGGTTTAGTGACAGAATTAGACTTGGAAATACACAGTAGCGGGTGTGTGTGAAGTTATTCTGAATGACCCAATGTGCACCTTGAATATTATATACCCTTTTAGGGATAGATTTCAAATAGCTCTGATATAGCAGAAACCACTAAATTATGAAATTGCTAAATTGGGAATTGTATTTCAACCCAGAACAAGAAATGTGCTTGAACGGACACTAAATAACTCGCCCAGCTACAGCACTAGGGACAGATTTAGCTGGATATAAATTTGAGGCCTAGTATTTAGGCGCTGGGTGACCGGTATGGATTTAGTGACAGAATTAGACTGGGATATGGCCAAAAAATAAACAGACTATTGCTGGTTAAATGCACTTGGTGTGACAGCTTCACCCTGATGTAGGCTTTAGCCAAAAAACAACCACACCATTGAGGGTTAAATGCACTTGGTGACAGGCGCAGCTTGCCCCTGATTTAGTATATGGCCAAAAAATGAACAGACTATTGCTGGTTAAATGCACTTGGTGTGACAGCTTCACCCTGATGTAGGCTTTAGCCAAAAAACAACCACACCATTGAGGGTTAAATGCACTTGGTGACAGGCGCAGCTTGCCCCTGATTTTGTATATGGCCAAAAAATGAACAGACTATTGCTGGTTAAATGCACTTGGTGTGACAGCTTCACCCTGATGTAGGCTTTAGCCAAAAAACAACCACACCATTGAGGGTTAAATGCACTTGGTCGCAGCTTGTGCTGGCGCACCACAAGACACAAAATGGCCGCCGATCACCCCAGAAAAATGTGACTGACAAACGGTCTGTGCAGCCTAAAAACAGTGAGCAATTGAGGATCAGCAGCTCAATGATCCACAGCTGCAGATCGATCAGTTAATCAAGTCCTTTGGAGGAGTTAATCTGCCTAATCTCGCCCTACTGTCGCAGCCGCAACCTCTCCCTACGCTAATCAGAGCAGAGTGACGGGCGGCGCTATGTGACTCCAGCTTAAATAGAGGCTGGGTCACATGGTGCTCTGGCCAATCACAGCCATGCCAATAGTAGGCATGGCTGTGATGGCCTCTTGGGGCAAGTAGTATGACGCTTGTTGATTGGCTGCTTTGCAGCCTTTCAAAAAGCGCCAAGAAAGCGTCACAAAAGCGCGAAGAAAGCGACGAACACCGAACCCGAACCCGGACTTTTACGAAAATGTCCGGGTTCGGGTCCGTGTCACGGACACCCCAAAATTCGGTACGAACCCGAACTATACAGTTCGAGTTCGCTCATCCCTAATGTTCACCAATCAGGTGTACAATGTTAAATGCACAAGACCTTTTGACAAGGGAAGGCCACATGCTGTGCCCCCCTTGCTACAGTAAAAAGCAGCAATTTCAGCAAAATAATAAACTATAAAATAAATTAAATTTAAACATTTATATTTTGTGAATGAAGCAGAACACCGCACGATTATATTTAAAAAAAAGTAAAATGAAAAATATTTCTATTTATACAGTACAGACCAAAAGTTTGGACACACCTTCTCATTCAAAGAGTTTTCTTTATTTTCATGACTATGAAAATTGTAGATTCACACTGAAGGCATCAAAACTATGAACTAACACATGTGGAATTATATACATAACAAAAAAGTGTGAAACAACTGAAAATGTCATATTCTAGGTTCTTCAAAGTAGCCACCTTTTGCTTTGCTTACTGCTTTGCTTCAAGAGGTAGTCACCTGAAATGGTTTTCACTTCACAGGTGTGCCCTGTCAGGTTTAATAAGTGGGATGTCTTGCCTAATAAATGGGGTTGGGACCATCAGTTGCGTTGTGGAGAAGTCAGGTGGATACACAGCTGATAGTCCTACTGAATAGACTGTTGGAATTTGTATTATGATAAGAAAAAAGCAGCTAAGTAAAGAAAAACAAGTGGCCATCATTACTTTAAGAAATGAAGGTCAGTCAGTCTGAAAAATTGGGAAAACTTTGAAAGTAAGGGCTATTTGACCATGAAGGAGAGTGATGGGGTGCTGCGCCAGATGACCTGGCCTCCACAGTCACCGGACCTGAACCCAATCGATATGGTTTGGGGTAAGCTGGACCGCAGAGTGAAGGCAAAAGGGCCAACAAGTGCTAAGCATCTCTGGGAACTCCTTCAAGACTGTTGGAAGACCTTTTCAGGTGACTACCTCTTGAAGCTCATCAAGAGAATGCCAAGAGTGTGCAAAGCAGTAATCAAAGCAAAAGGTGGCTACTTTGAAGAACCTAGAATATGACATATTTTCAGTTGTTTCACACTTTTTTGTTATTTATATAATTCCACATGTGTTAATTCGTAGTTTTTATGCCTTCAGGTGAATCTACAATTTTCATAGTCATGAAAATAAAGAAAACTCTTTGAATGAGAAGGTGTGTCCAAACTTCTGGTCTGTACTGTATATAATTATATAATTATTGACAATACATAATGAACAGAGCACATGTGCAAATATGAAACATGCACACCAGTTTAAGAGAATTCAAATACTCTATACTTGACAAAGTCCGATGCAGAATAAGTGGTCCATGCTGGTTATCTCCACATGATCAGGACAGACAGCATCAACAGGTATGAAAGCACAATGAAATTCCAGCACTCACGATTTTGGTAGCTAAAATCTTCGTCTTTTATTCAGGCAGTAGACATATAAACAGGACATCCACCCACAAGTGCAGCAACCTTATAAGGTTGCTGCACTTGTGGGTGGATGTCCTGTTTATATGTCTACTGCCTGAATAAAAGACGAAGATTTTAGCTACCAAAATCGTGAGTGCTGGAATTTCATTGTGCTTTCATATCAAGAATATACGGGCTTGCCGGCCTTTTCCGTGCACGCAGGTGGTGGAATAATTGGGTGAGCTGGACTTTTCTTTGTGCATATTCACAGCATCAACAGGTATTTGTTAACACTGCAGAATAACAGCAGACAGTAGCAGGTAAATGCACTGCCTATCCCCCCAAAAAAAAAAGGCTAACCAAAAAAAAAGGGGTTAAGGTCTGTACTCTGTGGTGGGAAATCCATGATGTCTGATGCTCCCTGAACCACTCTTTCACAAGTTGAGCACTATGAGTCCTGGCATTGTCATCTTGGAATATTCTCATGCCATCAGGGAAGAAAACAATCCATTGATGCAATAAACTGTTAATTCAGTAAGTCAGCTGACCTCATTCTTGGAGCACATACAGTTGCTGAACCTAGACCTGTCACGGCGGACAGGATCTCAGATACACAGACAACCAAATACACAAGTGTCTAGGCCAGATGCTGGGGACAGGTCACCTCGTAGCACATCCCTGACTTCTCTCCCTATGCTGCTAAGCCCACATTCAGACCTTGATGGTAGGAATGAAGTGTCCTCGTGCCTGGACTGAAAACACCCTAGAATCCCTGAGATGGTGAAAGGGGAGAAGGGGCAGAAGACACACAAATAGCCTAGACCGCAAACAACACAAACAGAAACCATACTTATCTGAGCTGGAACAGACAATCCTTCCTTCCTTGAATCCAAGGCCAGACAGAATACTATAACCTGCACGGCCCTCTGGGATTGAAGGCAATTTAAGCCAATGACCCCACCCAGAGCACCTGAAGGAAGGCGGATCCAGCATGATTCAAAACAAACAAAAGGTTAGACACGTGCTGCCAATCTGACAAACCTCCGCACACCATCCAAGCAGGGCATGACAAGACCTGACCAGCTGCAGCAACCCCAGATCAAAGCACTGCCCCCACAGGCTTGTACTGTAGGCACTAGGTATGATGGGTGCATCACTTCATCTGCCTCTCTTCTCTTTTACCATCACTGTGGAAAAGGGTAAATCTGGACTCATCAGCCCACTTGACCTTCGTCCATTGCTCCAGACTCCTCCCTAGAAAATTGAAGCCTTTTTTTCTGGTTTGCCTCACTGATTATTGGTTTTCTTACGGATACACAGCTGATCAGTCCCAATCCCTTGAGTTCCCTTCGCATTGTGTGTGTGGAAATGCTCTTACTTTCACTATCACACATAGCCTTGAGTTCTACTGTTGTTTTTATTCAATTTAATTTCACCAAACGTTTAAGTGATCGCAAAGCAGGATCATTCAGTATTATTTTCCCGCCACATGTATTCATCGAATTTGATGGGTCCTCAGTACACTATCCTTCCAGTATTATAATAATGCGTTGACTAGTTCTTTACCCAAATTTAGTAGTTTCTGCAATCTCATTAGATGTTTTCTCACCTTGATGCATGCCAATGATTTGACTCTTCTCAAACAGACTAACATCTTTTCCACGAACACGAGATGTGCCTTTTGACATGGTTGTTTAAGAAATGAGAAGCAACTCATTGCACCAGTCGGAGTTAAATAACTTGTTGCCAGCTGAAAGATAATCGCCCATGCAGTAATTATCCCAATAGGAGGGTCATACCTATTTGATAAGTTACAGTGTATTAACAATACAGTTTAAGGCCTACACATCGATGGGCCTAACCAGGCACTATCATGTCAGACAGCATCATGTAAATTGTAACTCTGTAGTATTAAGAACTACAAATTTCTAAACTCAACTACGCAGGATCACTGCAGAGCCAAGTAGGTAAATGTTAACGCTGTAGTTTAAGGTCTAAACATAGATGGGACTAGCTACAATGATTCAGGACAGGCAACAGTAGCAGCACCAGGTAAAGGTAATTGTGTAATATAAGGCATAAAACATAAATCAGTATGATCATGACATACAGCAGCAGAAGCAGAAACAGCAGGCTTTTGGTAAAGGTCGAAGACATATCTCGGCCCAACTCAGCAGGACAGGCAGCAGCAGGTAATGATATGGTAAAAGGCCCATAGATAACTCAGAATGATCATGACAGGCAGCAGCAGCAACAGCAGGCTTTTGGTAACGCTCGAGTCTAAGGCCTACACATGTCTCGGAACAACTCAGCAGGACAGGCAGCAGCAGGTAATGGTGTGGCAAAAAGCCCATAGATAACTCAGCATGATCATGACAGGCAGCAGCAACAGCAGGCTTTTGGTAACTGTCAAGTCTAAGGCCTACACATGTCTCAGCCCAACTCAGCAGGACAGGCAGCAGCAGGTAATGATATGGTAAAAGGCCCATAGATAACTCAGAATGATCATAACAGGCAGCAACAGCAGGCTTTTGGTAACGCTCAAGTCTAAGGCCTACACATGTCTTGGCACAACTCAGCAGGACAGGCAGCAGCAGGTAATGGTGTGGTAAAAAGCCCATAGATAACTCAGCATGATCATGACAGGCAGCAGCAACAGCAGGCTTTTGGTAACTATCAAGTCTAAGGCCTACACATGTCTCAGCCCAACTCAGCAGGACAGGCAGCAGCTTCTAAATGTGCAGTAGGAATGTGTTCCCAGGAATGGACCCCCCACCAGACCTGGGCAACAACAAAACTAAACGAAGACACCTCTGACCGCAGAAGGTTCTAAGTTTGCAGCAGGAATGTGTTCCCAGGAATGTACCCCCCACCAGACCTGGGCAACACCAAAACTAAACGAAGACACCTCTGACCGCAGCAGGTTCTAAGTTTTCAGAAGGAATGTGTTCCCAGGAATGGACTCCCCACCAGACCTGGGCAATGCCAAAAATAGAATAAAACATATGGTATAGTAGTAGGTTCATTATGTAAAGCAGTAATGGGATAAAATGGATAGTGAATGCAATATTTTTAGTTTAAATTATTTTTGAGGGAAAGCTATTTTACCTTCTGAACGCACAATATAAATGAGTAACAAATAAGCTATTTACTCCACCCGCACACTTCTGCTCTCAGTTTTCATATCAGGCACATCTAGTCTGTGTCATGGTCTTACCTCCTTGCTGTTCCCTTCGTTTGACATGTGCTGGCGGCCATCTTGGTTTCTGGGTTTTCTTGTAGCCTCCCACCCTGCGGCTCCTCCTTCCCACTGGGAGGAGCTGGATGCCCAGCTCATATATATAGGAGGTCTGTGGCTTCAGTTCCTTGCTTGGTCCTCCTGTGTTCACATGCTTCCAAGACTGCTGCTGCTTCTGGTTCCTGATCCTGGCCTCGTCTGACTACCCCGTTGGTTCCTGATTCCGGCTTCGTCTGACTACCCCGTTGGTTCCTGATTCCGGCTTCGTCTGACTACCCCGTTGGTTCCTGTTCCTGGCTTCGTCTGACTACCCTTCTGGTTCCTGACCTCAGTCTCCGCAAGACCCGGCTTTGGTTTAGCCATCCGTTCGGACTTTGCTTACGGCTTGCTCTTCAATAAAACCTTCTTATTTTCCACTTATCTCTTGTTGTACGTCTGGTTCATGGTTCCATGACATTAGGACCAAGCCATGAATTCTGACGGTACAGGGCCACCCTCGCTACCTACGCTGGTTGCCAGACTTGATCAGCAGGATCACCTGTTGGGTCGGTTCGCTGTGGCGTTGCAAACCCTGCTTGAACGCACGGCTCATTTAGCTTCCGTTGCCGATGGGTCGGTTGTCGCTCCTGGGCCCGCTCCTACTGCCGCTCCGGTTGTTGCGCCAGAGTCTACCCTGACACCTGTTGCTGCGCCTGTGGTGTTTCAGGGTATGACCGGTTCTGCCCCCCTTCCACAGCGCTTTGGGGGAGAGCCAACTCAGTGCCGAGGTTTCCTTAACCAGGTGGGCATTTACTTCGAGTTGCTGCCACATGCCTTTCCTACTGAGAGATCAAGGGTGGGCTTCTTGATCTCGCTGCTCTCGGACAAGGCCTTGGTCTGGGCCAGCCCTTTATGGGAGAACAACAATCCGGTGGTTGCCGAGTTTTCCGGTTTTGTTGCTTCTCTTCGGAAGGTATTGGATGTGCCGGCTCGTGCTGCCTCTGCTGCGAAGCTCCTTATGTCCATCAGACAGGGTTCACGATCCGTAGCTGAATACGCCATTGAGTTTCGTACCCTGGCAGTAGAGGTGGGCTGGAATAATGAGGCTCTGGTCGCTGCTTTCTCTCATGGTCTCTCGGATGCCTTGAAGGATGAGGTTGCAGCTAAGGACCTACCAGTGGAGCTCGAGTCTCTTATTTCTTTCCTGATTTTGATTGACACCAGACTCAGGGAGAGACCTTCCTTTAAGGAGAGCCTGCGGAGGTCTCCTAACAGATTGGCGCCTACGTTTGCTGTCCCACCCGTGCCTCCCTCTCCTCCCACGCCTCCTGGGGATGACTTGTCTGGGGGTGAACCCATGCAGCGGGGGTTTGCTCGCCTGTCTGAGGGGGAGAGGGTACTCCGGAGACGCGAGGGCCGATGCATGTACTGTGGTCTCGGTGGGCATTTTCGGTTGGCATGTCCGAACCGTCCGGGAGAACGCTCGCACCTGAGGTCCTGTCGGGGGCAGATCTTGGGTGGAGTCTCCTCGTCCCCGGTTTCCCGTGTTGACAAACCACTGATCACGGTTGTCCTCTCCTGGGTCGGGGGCTCGATGACGACCCAGGCGTTGGTGGACTCTGGTGCTGGTGGTTTGTTCATTGATAGAGTGTTCGTTGCCGCCAATTCCATTCCTCTGCAGCCTCGAGGTTCCCCACTGGCTCTTGAGGCGATAGACGGCAGACCCCTTCTGCCGCCACACGTGACTCATGAGACCCTTCCAGTGGGGATAGCCATTGGTGCCGTTCACAGAGAGTCGGTCTGTCTCCAGGTTATTTCGTCTCCACACTACTCGGTGGTCTTGGGGTACCCCTGGCTCCAGAAGCATAATCCGACTTTCGATTGGAGATCGGTCGAGATCCTCTCGTGGTCACCGCAGTGTGGGGCTAGTTGCATCCATGGGCCTGTCAAGTTGCTGTGTACTTCCTCGGACTCTCTGTTGCCTCCTGAATACGAAGAGTACCGGGATGTATTCGATAAGGTGCGCGCGGTTGCCCTACCTCCGCACCGCCCATACGATTGTGCCATAGAGTTACAATCCGGTGCCGTTCCTCCTCGTGGCAAAGTCTATCCACTGTCGGTAGCGGAGAATGAGGCCATGGAGGAGTACGTGAGGGAGGCGCTTTCACGCGGACACATTCGCAAATCCTCGTCCCCGGCAGGGGCTGGATTTTTCTTTGTGAAAAAGAAGGGCGGCGAGTTGAGGCCTTGCATCGATTACAGGGGTCTCAATCGCATCACGATCAAGAACGCTTACCCGATACCCTTGATTTCCGAGCTGTTCGATCGCCTCAAAGGGGCCACGGTCTTTACCAAACTCGACCTGAGGGCGGCATATAACCTGGTAAGGATCAAGGCGGGCGATGAGTGGAAGACCGCGTTTAACACCAGGACCGGTCATTATGAATCCTTGGTTATGCCTTTTGGGTTGTGCAATGCGCCCGCAGTCTTCCAGGAATTCATCAACGATGTTTTCCGTGACCTGTTGCAGCAGTGTGTGGTGGTCTATTTGGATGACATCTTGGTATATTCTGCATCCATGGAGGCCCACATTCTGGATGTCAGACGAGTGTTGCAACGGTTACGAGAGAACAAGCTGTTCGGTAAGCTTGAGAAATGCGAATTTCACCGATCCCAGGTAACCTTCTTAGGTTACATCATTTCCGCTGAGGGGTTCTCCATGGATCCTGAGAAGGTTTCGGCTGTCTTACAGTGGCCCCAGCCCAGTGGGCTTCGTGCCCTGCAGCGCTTTTTGGGCTTCGCCAATTATTATCGGAAGTTCATCAGGGACTTTTCCATGCTAGCCAAGCCTCTCACGGATCTGACCAGGAAGGGCAGTAATCCTCAGGTCTGGCCGCTCGAGGCCATCCGAGCTTTTGAGGCTCTAAAGTCCGCCTTTGTGTCGGCTCCGATTCTGTCGCATCCCAACCCTGGGTTGCCTTTTGTCCTCGAGGTGGACGCGTCTGAGACGGGAGTAGGCGCCCTCCTGTCTCAGCGTAGAACACCAGAGGGTCCTCTGCTTCCTTGTGGGTTTTACTCCCGGAAACTGTCTTCCGCGGAGTGCAACTATCAGATTGGTGACAGGGAGTTATTGGCCATCGTGCAGGCCCTTAAAGAATGGAGGCACTTGCTCGAGGGCTCGGTGGTTCCGGTTCTCATCCTGACGGACCACAAGAATCTGACCTACCTCTCTGAGGCCAAGAGATTGACACCACGTCAGGCCAGATGGGCTCTGTTCTTGTCACGTTTTAATTACGTGGTCTCCTACCTACCCGGCTCCAAGAACATCAGAGCGGATGCCTTATCACGGCAGTACTCCGAGCTGTCCGGGGAGGAGTCGATTCCGACTACGGTCATACCCCCGAATCAGATCCTGGCCGCTATTCGCACCAGCCTGACTTCTCCTCTGGATGAGCAGATTTTGGCGGCTCAATCTGGTGCTCCCTCTGGGAGACCCAACGGCAGATGTTTTGTGCCTGAGGAGTTGCGCACTCGGTTGTTGCGAACCTACCATAACTCCAAGGCCGCGGGGCACCCTGGAAAGAATCAGCTGTCCTGGGCGGTTTCACGTCTGTTCTGGTGGCCTTCTCTACGTTCCGACATCGCCGCATATGTAGCGGCATGCTCCGTTTGTGCCCAGAGTAAGTCCCCTCGGCACCTTCCGTTGGGCCTTTTGCAACCCATAGCCACCGGGGAGCGTCCATGGTCACACCTGGGGATGGATTTCATTGTGGACCTCCCTGCATCCTGAGGCCATACGGTCATTCTCATGATTGTGGATCGGTTTTCCAAAATGTGCCACTGTGTTCCTCTCAAGAAGTTACCCTCTGCACAAGAGTTGGCCTCGATTTTTGCCAGGGAGGTCTTCCGGTTGCACGGTTTGCCCAAGGAGATTGTGTCGGATCGGGGGAGTCAGTTTGTGTCCAGGTTCTGGCGCGCCTTTTGCTCCCAGTTGGGGATTCATCTCTCTTTCTCCTCGGCCTACCACCCTCAGTCCAATGGGGCCGCAGAACGATCCAATCAGGCCTTGGAGCAATTCCTTCGTTGCTATGTCTCCGATCACCAAGACAATTGGGTTGACCTCCTGCCCTGGGCTGAGTTTGCCAGGAACACGGCGGTGAACTCTTCCTCTGGGACGTCTCCCTTCATGGCCAATTATGGGTTCCAACCTGCCGTGTTACCGGAGGTATTCTCTTCCCAGGATATTCCGGCTGTGGAGGATCACCTTTCCGTCCTACGTGCTTCTTGGGTACAGATCCAGAGGTCCCTTGAGGTCTCTGCGCAGCGCCAGAAACTCCAGGCTGATCGCAGACGAGCGCCCGCTCCTTCCTACCAGGTCGGAGACCGCGTATGGTTGTCCACCCGCAACCTCAACCTTCGAGTGCCCACTCCCAAGCTGGCGCCTCGCTTTGTTGGTCCCTTCCGAGTGCTTCGCAGGGTAAACCCGGTAGCCTATGCCCTTGCGCTTCCTCCTGGCATGCGGATCTCCAACGTGTTTCATGTCTCCCTGTTGAAGCCACTGGTGTGTAATCGTTTCACTTCCTCGATTCCTCGGCCTCGTCCGGTCCAAGTGGGCAATCGTGAGGAGTATGAGGTGAGCAATATCCTGGACTCATGCCTGGTCCGCGGCCGGGTGCAGTTTTTGGTCCATTGGCGTGGTTATGGTCCAGAGGAGCGTTCCTGGGTTCCCTCCACAGATGTCCATGCTCCTGTCTTGCTCCGAGCCTTCCACGCACGCTTCCCTCAGAAACCGTTCCTTACTCCGTGGAGGAGGGGCCCTTGAGGGGGAGGTACTGTCATGGTCTTACCTCCTTGCTGTTCCCTTCGTTTGACATGTGCTGGCGGCCATCTTGGTTTCTGGGTTTTCTTGTAGCCTCCCACCCTGCGGCTCCTCCTTCCCACTGGGAGGAGCTGGATGCCCAGCTCATATATATAGGAGGTCTGTGGCTTCAGTTCCTTGCTTGGTCCTCCTGTGTTCACATGCTTCCAAGACTGCTGCTGCTTCTGGTTCCTGATCCTGGCCTCGTCTGACTACCCCGTTGGTTCCTGATTCCGGCTTCGTCTGACTACCCCGTTGGTTCCTGATTCCGGCTTCGTCTGACTACCCCATTGGTTCCTGTTCCTGGCTTCGTCTGACTACCCTTCTGGTTCCTGACCTCTGTCTCCGCAAGACCCGGCTTTGGTTTAGCCATCCGTTCGGACTTTGCTTACGGCTTGCTCTTCAATAAAACCTTCTTATTTTCCACTTATCTCTTGTTGTACGTCTGGTTCATGGTTCCATGACAGTCTGTAGCAGAACACTGCGTTAACGCAGCCTGCCTCACTGTGTGCTGATTCCTCCGAGCTAGAGGGCGGCAGGACTGGCAGGGTTTAGCAGCGGCTCTGTCGTCCTCCTCTTGTCTGTGAAGAGGCATGTAATCCCCGGTGGACCCACCCATACACTATTGGCGCTGCACACACTCTGGGCTAAGGACATTGGCATGACCCCGCTGTCCTCTGCCCATCAGAGCCCAGAAGCCAGTGAAGAACTTGCTTGCTTACAGCATTACAGTGCATGCCAGTTCCTCCCAGCACATTTATTAGCTGCGTAGCGAGGAGGAGACTCGAGCATGCTTGATCAACACTAATAAGGAACTTTCAATGATTTGTGACTTCCAACTTAGCTAAGACTTTTATTTCTGATTATGTTCTATCACATGCTTCAAGTTGCATCTATTTATTTATATTATATATTTGTTAAAAATATTGGCTGCTGTGGATACGAAGAAGCCCAACTCACAGGACGTCATTGCAAGGAAAACTGATTTCCATAAGGCCTCATGGCAAAAACATAATTTGGCACGATTACACAACAGTCACCATCACTACTGATGAAAAGGTTCTTATTATTTTGGTTCCATCCTCTCTATTAGGGATGAGCGGATTTCATGTTATGAAATTCGTTTGCTTTTTGTTCGGTGGTAAAAGAAGAATTGTGTTATGGATTACGTTACCACAGACCATAACGCAATTCTATGACAGAATGTATAACGGAATACCTTTAGAGCCATTCTGTTATTCATTCAGTCATAATAGAAGTCTATGGCCTGTATAACGGATCCATCCAGTTTCCATTATGCAGGAGAGGACTCCCATGCATAACGGAAATGGGACAGATCCGTTATGCAGGCCATAGACTTCTATTATGACGGAATAAATAACGGAATGGCTCTAAAGGCATTTCGTTACACATTCTGTCATAGAATTGTGTTATGGTCTGTGGTAACAGAATACATAACGCAATTCTGCCTTTACCACCAAACAAAGCGTGAACGAATTTCAAAATTTGAAATTTGCTCATCTCTACTCTCTATCCTTTCCCATCGATCTTGGTCTTTCAGTCCTCTACAATCTAATGTACTTCTATATTACTCGCCTTTCTTCTCTTCGCCTTTGACTATTCTCTTATAGGGTGAGGCATTCCTAACAGTAGGAAACCATAGTACTGGTTATTCTCTAACAGGGAAGTCACCCCTATTATTCAACAGTCACAAAATGTCCAGCAATATGCACACATTTAGAGCATTCATGCAGGAAGCCTACTACAATAAATTATATGAAATTACAGTGTTTATAGATCATTCTTTAGTGCTAGTCTAGAACTGGGACAGTCGGATAACATAATAACAAGATACTTGCAAATTTTCAGGTTTGTGCTTGTTGGCGATTTGCTGTAAACTACCATGCGTTTAGTCACGCTTGGATCAAAGCTACGCGGTGCCAGTGGCTTAAACTTAGCGTGATTTATAGGTATACCTATAGAATTATCAAAAGCTGAGAACCTGTGTACATCTCACAGTAAAAGTCAAGCTTAAAGTTTGCTGTTGAATCCTTGGAGACTGTGTGCCAGTGACTAGAAGATAGAAGTTGTCTTTGGTGAATGCCCACGGACTAGACTAAAAGACATCAAATAGTAATGCCACCTGACCTTAGGAGCACAGGTGCAATGAGCAATAGGAAAAGTAGGATAATGAATTCAGTTTTCTATGTAACCAAGATTAGATCTGACACAAACTCTCATAGAAAGCCATTTTATAGCTGGAAGCCAGTCTGAGATCAAGAAGAAGCGGTGCAAACTCACTTGTTTCAAAACTGACACATATTATCACCATTAAAACATGTTTGACCTTATTGCGCTTATTAACCCATTTGACATACAATTTGCTTAAGAAATGTTTTTGCAAATAAGAAATGCAAATACTTTAAAGATAATTAATTTAACTATAATACATGAACATTAAATTACCCATGTGTGAACAAAAAAAGTGTAAAATTGAAAAGGATTAGTGATGAGCCATATTCGATTTTGTGATATTTTGCGAATATTCGATTGAATATTCGTTATATATTCGTTGAAATCAAATATTCATCATTATTCTATTTATCGCAAATAATGTGCAATTTTGTTATTTGCGTATTGTGATTTTCTTTTAACTGTATAAGGCAACTTTCCTATTGGTTGGCTATTTATATTAGATATTTAGAATATTCGCATTTTTTTTTCCAATCTGTACAGTTCTTCGCATACTCCTCCCTAACAAGTGTCCCCGTCACCATGGGAATGCCTGTGGGTTATAAAATACCATCGGATCTGAGTTTTCCCTGAGATCGTGAAAACTCAGATCCGATGGTATATTCTAACCCACAGGCATTCCCATGGTGACGGGGACGCTTGTCGGCGAGGAGTATGCCAAAGTGGAATAACAGTACAGATTGAAAAAAAAAAATAAGACGAATATTCAAAATAGCGAATATATTTGCCATATTGTCATAACTTAGAATATTCGTCTTTTTTTTTTTTCAATCTGTGCTGTTATTCCACTTTGGCATACTCCTCGCCGACAAGCATCCCTGTCACCATGGGAATGCCTGTGGGTTAGAATATACCATCTGATCTGATTTTCTACGATCTCAGGGAAAACTCAGATCTGATCGTATTTTCTAACCCACAGGCGTTACCATGGTGACAGGGACGCTTGTCAGGGGAGGAGTATGCCAAAGTAGAATAACAGTACAGATTGGAAGAAAAAAAAAAAAAAAAGACGAATATTCTAAATAACAAATATATTTGCCATATTGCTATAACTACGTTTTTTAGAATATTCGTCATATACTAAAACACTAAGTTGTAGCAATATAGCGAATATTAATGAAATACACATATTGACTGCAATTTAGCTAATATAGTGCTATAATCTTTTTTTATAGTCTAATTTTTTTTGTCTCTTCTGAAGTTCAGATTTGGAAAAAATGTATACTATTAAAAAAAATACTATAGCACTATATTTGCTAAATTGCAGGCTATATGTGTATTTCATGAATATTCGCTATATTGCTATAACTTCGTGTTTTAGAATATGACGAATATAACCAATATTCTAAAGCACAAAGTTATAGCAATATATTGAATATATTAGTTATTTAGAATATTCGTCTTTTTTTCCATTCTATACGGTTGTTTGCATACTCCTACCCGAAAAGCGTCCCCGTCACCATGGGAACTACTGTGGGTTAGAATATACCATCGGATCTGAGTTTTCACGATCTCAGGAAAAACTGAGATCCAATGGTATTTTCTAACACACAGGCGTTCCCATGGTGACAGGGGTGCTTGTCGGGGAGGAGTATGCGAACAACCGTACAGATTGGGGGAAAAAAATGACAAATATTCTAAATACCGAATATATTCCCTATATTGCTATATATTCGTTTTTTAGAATATTTGTCATTTTATTTTCCATATGAAAACATGATTCCTTCCTGCTTAAGTTGCTTGTGGGCCAATGACTCATTGACCCACAAGAATGAAGCAGGGAGGAATCATGTTTTTAGATGTTAAAAAATGATGAATATTCTATATAGCGAATATATAGCACTATATTCGTAATATTCGCGAATTAGCGAAGTTGCGATATTCACGATTAATATTCGCTATTCAAATATTCGCGCTCAACACAAAAAGGATGTTAAGTTTGGCAGCTGCCAAACCATTTAGTAGAGAGGAAATTGTATAGGTATGTAAGATGGTGCAAATGCTAGCGCTACCATTTCAGGGGATTGTATTCTGATTTTTGTGGTTTTAAGATTGTACGGTGTGGTACAGGTTTAACTCAGTAAAAAGTTCAGTAAAAAGATGCTGTATGACATCCATGCACTGCCTTTTGGCTCTGTGTACGTGGCTCTGTCACAGGGCAGTTCTCAAGTGGCTCCCCTTTAAAAGAAGAACAATTGCAGACCAAACTCAGTTCAAACAATGTAACTTTACACTTCAACGGTTCAACAAGCTTGACAGTTACAATAGTCAGATGAGACACAAAATCTTAAAGTTTACAGTACATTACATACTGTACATAATACAACTGGACAAGGATCAGGGCTATTGCTTATCTATAAGTGATGCAGAGGAGTCCCAGTTTAAGAAAACAGTATTAGAGTCAACTTAACTAAAGGACAACAGGTTAACGCAGCTGGAAAGTCATGAGCAGCTACTTGTAGCAATGCAACAGTCTTTCTAGCAAGAGTAGCGCAGTCTTAAACAAATGGCATTCCTATGCCTATGCTCTCTCGTGCTGCAAAAGCAAACACTGTATACTTCTCCTCCCTCCAATCATGGCACCATATTGAAAAGGGCATGGACAATACCAAGTGCTTACAATTAGAGAACTGACACACTTTGCAAAAGTCAATAAGTACACTGTTAAAGTCACCAAACAGACATTATGCAGTTAGCAGCAATAGTTAGCCTTTATGCTTTACCTGTAAACACAAAAAAAATATGTGAGATATAGACTGACATGTAATACTTCTCTGAGTAAGATATCAAGTCAGTTCTCCTTCCAAAAGGAGTACTGTGTCACTTGACCAACCTCCTCTAAGGGCGTTGTCATTAGTACCCCAAATGGTAGGGATAGACTTTTCTGAGGAGAACACCAGGTTGCTACCTCTTGAGGGGGGTTGACACACAAAGCAGCTGGCCCAGGCAGACCAGTGGATACTAGTGCAAGGCACCAGAGGCATGGGCGCAGTAAACAGGCCCAGTCATAATCAGGTATGACAGTGCAGGACAGAGGTGTAATGCATAGTCGTGCAAGCAAAGGGACAGGGCAGGTGGCAAGATACAGGTCAGGCAATTCGGATCAGCAACAGGAGAATCAAAACAAAACAGGCAGGTATCAGACAGGTAGCAAAAACCGGAAGACTGACACGGGTCAAAAGTTCAGGAACACTGGAACGTATGAATGCAGACCTTAGTAGGACAGAAGGACCTATGATGCACAGGCAATAGGAATAGGAATGGACCACTTAATATAGGTGCAGGAAGGCTGGGATTGGTCAGAACAAATTACATGTGCTGGCCTTTGAAATGAAGTGCCAGCCCTTTAACATGCACTTTACAGGAAGCAGGTTGAGAGACATGGCCCGCATGTGGCTAGAAAGAAACAGTGGCAGAGGATGGTGCTCGCTTGGACAGCACCCGGGACCACTACGGTGGACAGGGAATAGCCGACGGCTGACCATCGCCACTACATGCCATGAAACGCGGCTGGAGCAAGACAGTGGTTGCCTGAACACAGAGCCCGAGACTGCGGCAGTGAGTAAGGCTACTTTCACACTGGCGTTTCTGGATCTGCTTGT
Source organism: Bufo gargarizans (assembly GCF_014858855.1). Lineage (NCBI taxonomy): Eukaryota > Metazoa > Chordata > Amphibia > Anura > Bufonidae > Bufo > Bufo gargarizans. The sequence goes on along the minus strand of NC_058082.1, from coordinate 314,213,376 downwards.
GAGCGGCCCAAAACGGATCAGTTCAGCCCCAATGCATTCTGAATGGATAAGGATCCGTTCAGAATGCATCAATTTGGCTGCGTTTGGCCTCCGGTGCATTTTTTAGACGGTCACTAAAACGCAGCTTGCAGCATTTTGGTGACCATCTGACTATGCGGAGCCAAACGGATCCGTCCGAACTTACAATGTAAGTCAATGGGGACGGATCAGTTTTTCACTGACACAATATGGCACAATAGAAAACGGATCCGTCCCCCATTGATTTTCAATGTAAGTCAAGACGGATCCGACTTTTTTTTGAATAAATAATGCAAACAGATCCGCAATGAACGGATACAAGCGTTTGCATTATTGGTGCGGATCCGTCTATGCAGATACAAGATGGATCCACACCAAACGCGAGTGTGAAGGTAGCCTAAGGGATCAACGGCGGGCAACTACCACTATTCAGCATGTCAGGTGAAAACTGATCTGGTTAGGCTACTTTCACACCTGCGCTAGGTGCGGATCCGTCTGGTATCTGCACAGAGGGATCCGCACCTATAAATGCAAACAATGATATCCGTTCAGTGCGGATCCGTCTGCATAACAGCTTTTTCAGATCTGATGGAGACGCTTCAAGTTAGAATATACTAAGAACTGTGTACATAACTGCCCCCTGCTGCCTGGCAGCACCCAATCTCTTACAGGGGGCTGTGATCCGCACAATTCACCCCTCAGGTGCCCCTCCGTACCTCCCCAGTATTAAAAGCATTGGTGGCCAGTGCCAGTGCAGTAGCGTCCTGGCTGCCATGGTAACCGATCGGAGCCCCAGCGATTAAACTGGGACTCCGATTGGAAATGCCGCTCCGCTGCCACCACTAATGGGGGGAGGGGGGTTGTTAGCCTGTGGCCACTGCCACCAATGCTTTTAATACTGGGGAGGGAGGGAAGAAGGGGGGGGGGCCGCACTGGCCACCAATGCTTTTAATACTGGGGAGGGAGGGAGTGGTGGCCGCAATGGCCTCCAATGCTTTTAATACTGGGGAGGGAGGGAGGGGGGGGGCGCACTGTCCACCAATGCTTTCAATATTGGGGAGGGAGGGGGGTCTGGCAGCACCTGATCAGGGGGCTGAGAACCGTACAATTAACCCCTCAGGTGCAGCACCTGAGGGGTTAATTGTGCGAATCACATCCCCCTGTAAGAGATCGGGTGCTGCCAGGCAGCAGGGGGCAGTTATGTACACAGTTCTTAGTATATTCTAACTTGAAGCATCCCCATCACCATGGGAACACCTCTGTGTTAGAATATACTGTCGGATCTGAGTTTTCACGATCTAACTCAAATCCAATGGTATATTCTTGGAATGGCCTAGTCAAAGCCCAGATCTCAATTCAATTGAAAATCTGTGGTCAGATTTAAAGATTGCTGTTTACAAGCGCAAAACATCCAACTTGAGGGCAAAAATCCCAGTGGTAAGATGTGGCAGGCTCAGAGAGACTTATCCAAAGTGACTTGGAGCTGTAATTGCCACAAAAGGTGGCTCTACAAAGTATTGACTTTAGGGGGGTGAATTGTTATGCACATTGACGTTTTCTGTTATTTTGTCCTATTTGTTGTTTGCTTCACAATAAAAAAAAAAAAAAATCTTTAAAGTTGTGGGGGTGTTCTGTAAATTAAATAATGCAAATCCTCAAACAATCCATGTTAATTCCAGGTTGTGAGGCACCAAAATACGAAAAAAGTCAAGAGGGGTGAATACTTTTGCAAGGCACTGTATGTGGGTGCTATTGCCAGTGGCATATAAGGGGTTAAATAGCCCAGATTGGTGCTTCTGCTGATCTATGCCTTTAGAGCAGCAGCCCAGCTCTCATGGGACAGCCAAACCCCCGCTCTCCCCTGTATTGGTGACTTATGCAGCACTTCAACTATGTTCTACTAAAAAAGGTGCCACCTAAGGATTGCCACTGTAAAAAAAAAGGTGCATTGATAGTCACAAAGGGGTTAAGGCAACCCAAGAAACCTCTTCCCCTGCTCCCATTCATTTCTATGGGGCAGACGGAAATAGCCGAGCCAGCGCTCGGCTATTTTCGGCGACCCCATAGAAATGAATGGAGGGTGGCTGCACATGCGCAGTGCATCCTCCATTCATTTCCCCGCCCTGTTCTTGCTGTAGGTGCGGGTCCCAGAGGTGGGATCTGCATTTATCAGACAATGGGGGCATATCCTGGGAATATGCCCCCATTGTATGTCCAGGGGTCACTTTATGTCGTAATAACTTTGGAAAACTTTTACTAATAAAAGCTATTCTGAGGATGTTTTCTCATGACACACTGTACTTCATGATAGTGCTAAATTGCAGTCAATATAAATCACCTTTATTTATTAAAAAAATCCTACATTTACAGAAAACTTGGAAAAATGTGTAATTTTCTAAAGTTGAATTTCTCTCCTTTTAAGGCAGATAGCGATACCTCACAAAATATTTATTACTTTACATTTCCCATGTCTACTTTATGTTGGCATAATTTTGTAGATGTAATTTTATTTTTGGGGGAAATTAGAAGGCTTACAATTTTAGAAGCAATTTTCTGGCAAATTTTCCATTTTAATAATTTATTTTCCTGTAACACATCACCCTGTACCCTTATTCTGTAGTTTACAGAAACACCCCATATGTGGTCGTAAACTGCTGTATGGGCACAGGTCAGGGCACAGTAGGAAAGATGGTTTTTGAAGGGAAGATTTTGCTGGGCTGTTTTTTTGACACCATGTCCCATTTGATGCACCCCTACAATAGAAACAATCAAAAAGTGACCACATTTTGGAACCTACGAGATAAGATGACAGTTTTATTGATAATATTTTGGGGTACATATGATTTTTGATTGCTTTATATTACGCTTTTTGTGAGGCGGGTTTACCACAAATGACTGTTCTGGCACAGTTTTTATTTTTTACAATGTTCATTTGATAGGTTAGATCATGTGATATTTTTATTGAGCAGGTTGCTATGGACATGACAATATCAAATATGTCTACTCTCTTCTGTTTTTTGCGGGAAGAGGTGACATTTTTATTGGTATCAATTTTGGGAACATAAGATTTTTTGATCATTCAAAAATTAGTTGTTTTTTTACAGCATCCACCTTAGGGCTTAGATCATGTGATATTTTTATGGAGAAGGTCATTACGGACATAATGATACCTAATACATCTATTTTGCTTATTTATTTTGGTTTTATACAATAAAAGCATTGTTGAAAAAAAAATATATTTTTGTGTCTTCATTTTCTGAAAGCCACATTTATTTTTATTTTTTGGGTGATTGTCTTAGGGGCCCATTTTTTGTGGGATGAGGTGATGGTTTGATTGGTACTAATTTTGGATACATAAGACTTTTTTATCACTTTTAATGCCATTTTTTGGGAAGTCAGGTGAGCAAAATTTTAATTCTGTCATAGTATTTTTTTTGTATGGCGTTCACCATGCGTGGAAAGCAATGTGATCCTTTTATAGATCAAGTTGTTATGGACGCGAGCATTTCAAACATGTTTAGTGTTTTTTATATTTTTAATATTTTTAATTCATTTTAAATGTGCGGATATAGGAAGAAATTAGATTTTTTATTTTTACTTTTTTCACTTTTTTTTAACAGTTTTGGGACTTGAAGATCCAGTGGGTCTGATGCCTCTACAAGACACTGCAGTACACTGTATAGTGTACTGCAGTGTATCTTCATTCACTGTAAGGGCTCATGCACACAAACGTATTTTCTTTCTGTGTCCCTTCTATTTCTTTGTGGACCGTATGCGGAATCGTTCATTCACCATTTCCGTATGTCAGTATTTACGTTCCGCAAAAAAAACAACATGTCCTATTATTGTCCGCGTTACAGACAAGTATAGTACTGTTCTATTAGGGGGCATCTGTTCCGTTCCGTAAAATACGGAATGTACACGGACGTCATCATTATTTTTTGCAGATCCATTTTTGTGGACAGCAAAATACATACAGTCGTGTGCATGAGACCTAAGCCTGATCAGGCTCCTGCCAGGGGCAGCGGCTGGATGGGAGAGGGAGTAAACTCCCTCTGTATTAACCCCTTTCATACAGCGGTCCCTACGGACCGCTGCATTGAAGAGGTTAAACAGCCGACATTGGTGCCATCTCATATATATATATATATATATATACACACACACACACACATTTTACAAGGTTCTGATGCCCACAGTCATAAACTGTGGGGATCAGAATCTTTCAGCCAGCACTATTATCCTCTGATTAGCTAGTCTGTACAGACTAGCCAATCAGAGCAATCGCCAGCTCAGGACTGCCTTCATTGGTCCCGGGCCGGTAAGCCGAGATTCCTGGCTGTGTTTAGTGCCATGACGAGTATACTTGTCATGGAGCACTAAGCAGCAGTGCTCCATGATGAGTATATACGTCATATAGCACAAAGGGGTTAAACTGCAATACAATAATAATATTTATTTATATAGTGCTACCATATTCCACAGCTCTTTACAATTTAGAGGGTTCATGTACAAAACAAAAGACATCACAATGTAACTGGATAATATACAACTGAAACACTAGGAGTGAGGGCCCAGCTCACAAGAGCTTACAATCTATGAGGAAGTGGGGTGACACAAAAGGTAGTTCACTGTGATATGTAGTAATTGAGCAATATACCTTGATTACTGACTCCAATGCTTGGCCATGCAGATTCAGGGACTTCATAATCTCTCTCTTTCAGGAGTATTGTAGAAATGGTCTTTCTCTCAAGTAGACAATCCTCAGAAAAGATGATTCTCTGGATCTTTATCTTAATACTATCAGGAGTAGAGCACATAGAGCTTCCTCTCATTTCCTGTGCAAACTAGTCACATACTGTAAGAGTTAGATAGGGCAGATCCATGTCCAGGCCTTGCTTCATACAAGGGCTAGGTCAGGATTTTTAATGCCAACCGCTCCATAAAAACATATTCTGGTGTATTACAGTACATACAGTGGCATGCAAAAATTACTGTTACTGTGAATTGTTAAGTGAGTTGAAGATTTAATTATCTCCAAAAGGCATAAAGTTAAAGATTACATATTGTCTTTGCATTTTAAGCAAAAACAATTTTTTATTTTCAGGTTTTACATTTTCAAAATAACAAAAAAGTAAAGGGGTCTTTTGCATGGTTGGTACCTGGTAGCAACCCCTTTGGCAAGTATCACAGCTTGAAAATGCTCTTTGTAGACAGCCAAGAGTCTTTCAATTAAAGTACCTAAAGCTACAAATAAATCGGTTGCATGGCACAAATGCCAGTACTTTGGTGTAAATTGAGCCAAAACTCTACCACATTTACATGAGTTTAGTAAATCCCTTCACTGTTTTGCAGTTGGTTCCAAACTTCCAAAATGTATACATACTGATGACTTTACTAACATAGTAACATAGTTTGTAAGGCTAAAAAAAAAAGATGCAAGACTAACTGATATGGAGGACAGGGCACGACGTAACAATCTGAGAATAGTCGGCCTCCCTGAGGGGGTAGAGGGGGGCAACCCCGTGGCGTTTATTCAAAAATGGTTAATTGAAATGCTTGGTTCTGGTGGAGATACTCCCGCACTATGTGTGGAGAGAGCCCATAGAATCCCTGTTAAAAAGATGCCGCCGGGTAGCCCCCCCCGAGCCATCCTAATTAGGATACTCTCCTCTAGTGATAGAGACTGGGTGCTCCGACGGAAGAGAGATCTAGCTGACACTACACTTGACGGACATTCGATACAGATATACCCCGACTTTTCTAGGGACACCCAAAGCAAGCGTAGGGAATATTTTGACATTAAGAAAAGATTACGTGAGGGGAATATTAAATATTCAATGCTTTACCCCGCTAAGTTAAGAGTGGTGTATAGAGACACCGTAATGTTTTTTCACTCCCCCAGAGAAACCGTTGAATGGCTTGACTCTGTCAGGGTTTAGACGCCGGACCTCGGTTGATGTGGCAGCAACGCCCCTCAACCTAGGGGTGGGGTAATAGCGGTGGGCGGCCCATGGACGGATGGGCGAAATGTAAGAGGTTGACAACGATGCTTCGCATCAGTGAACCAGTAAGGGGGTTGATGGGGGGTGGGTATCAATGGGTGTGGGTGGATAATGGGTGGGGGGGGACCCCGGCTTGGTTGCGGCTGCCTTTGGGGGGTGACGGACGCCTCCTCCATAATTCATGATGACTAGTAATAGAGTCATGATATGGAATGTGCGTGGACTGGCTGATAGAATGAAAAGGGTAGTGGTCTTTGATTTAATTACTCGACACCTCCCCGCAATAGTTGCTTTATTAGAAACGCATGCCACACCGAATATCCCTGAGTATTTAATAAAGAGATGGGCTGGACATCAATTTCACTCTGGTCTCTCGGCATATTCCCGAGGGATCAGTGTGTATATACACCATAGCATCGACTTTATCCTGCTAGACCAGTCGATTGATAGAGATGGGAGATATATCTTCCTCTTCGCCCAATGGAATGGTAGTAGGTGCGTCCTTGCTTTCTTGTATATTCCCCCACCGTTCACAATGACAGTTTTAAAGCAGCTGGCACTCTTTATACATAATAGAGAGCGCTCTCCGATATTAATATGTGGTGACTTTAACTGCGTGCTCGACCCGGCGCTGGATAGATTTTCAACCGCCCGGAAAAGTGCGCAGGATAAACATGTTCTACTTCGCGGGTTCTGTGAGGAGATGGGTTTAACCGACGTCTGGCGATGGCTTTACGGCAACAAACAGGTGTTCTCCTGCTTTAGCAAAGCGTATAGCGCTATGTCTAGGATCGATATGGCCTTGGCCAATGAGCAGATGCTTGAATCTATCTCAAAAATGACATACGAGACCCATGGCATATCCGACCATTCACCGATCTTACTGGTGATGAAGACCGGACAAAAAACCGGGATCAGCAGATCGTTCAGATTGAACGAACACTGGCTAACTATATTAAATGATTCCGCTGGGATAGATAAAGAACTCTCACAATTTTGGCAAGAGAATATCGGTACAGCTCACATTCATTTTGTTTGGGATGCCATGAAGGCATTTATGCGTGGGCTGTATTTTTCTAGAATAAAAACGAAAAAAAATGATTTCTCTGCCGAACAAAAAAAGCTGGAGGCAAATATTGCATATCTGGAGGGCTGTATCCGAGTACGAAATGATATGAATACGCGTACTAAGCTAAAATCTGCCAAAGATCATTACATTACCTTTATGAAGGAAAAAGCACAGAATCAACTATTTTTCATGGGCTATAAAGATTTCTGCGAGGCGGGTACCCCGAGTAAGCTATTGGTTTCTATTATAGCAAATCAAAAACCCCCCCAAAGAATTAGACAGATACTGACGGGGGATGGGCGTAGATTGGAAAGAGGAATGGAGATGGTAGCAGAGTTTTTTAATCACTTTGATAATTTATATCGATCTGAGGCGGTAGATATAGTGACCGAAATAGATGCCTTTTTGGAACAAGTCAGGATCCCGGCGCTCTCGGTCTCCGATTCCGCCTCTTTGTGTGCCCCCATCTTATTGGAGGAATTACAAACGGCCCTGCAGGGGACTCGGGGTTCTTCTGCGCCGGGTCCGGATGGACTTCCATTTGGTATCTATAAGCGCCATGCGGAGATACTCTTGCCCGGACTGTTGCTTGTTCTAAATGAGTCTAGTAAACGCGGAAAGCTGCCCCCGTCTCTGGCCGAAGCAACGGTTACATTGATCCTTAAAAAGGGGAAACTGGGAAATAAAGTTGAGGACTATCGCCCAATATCACTGCTCAATGCAGATTATAAAATAATTGCAAAAGTCCTTTCCAATCGCTTAAAAAAAGTAATAGCGCGCCTGATACATGTGGACCAGACAGGGTTCATTCCTGGGCGACAGATACAGACCAATATACGGCGGACCTTTCTTAATATCCAGATTGGCGGAGGGGAGGACCGCTCGATACTATCATTGGACGCCGCTAAAGCGTTCGATCGTGTCGAGTGGCCCTTCCTCTGGCGTGTTATGTATAGGATGAATCTGGGCCAGGAATTTATTGGATGGGTTAAACTGCTATATAGTGAAACAACTGCTAGAATTAAAGTCAATGAGGTGCTTACCCCTGCTGTTTCCCTAAAGCGGGGAACACGTCAGGGCTGCCCCCTTTCTCCTCTCCTCTTCGCAATCTTTATGGAACCCCTTGCCTGCAGGATACGGACTGAACCTGGCATATCCGGCTTCGGGGGGAGAGGGACAGACGATAAGATTTGCTTATATGCAGATGACGTCTTACTCTACCTGAATGACGGTTGGAGAAGCGTCCCCAATGTTATGCGGATAACAGAGGAATTCGGCAGAATTGCTGGGTATGAGATAAACTGGTCTAAGTCTGTACTCTTCCCCCTGAACCGGATGCCCCCCCCTAACGATCTTAGGATCAGAATTATTCCCCCGACAGATCATTTAGATTATCTCGGGATAAAAATCAGCAATAATATCAGGGAATATAATCAGTTAAATATTTCCCCTTTAGTGGGGAGAATAAAAGACAAAATAAGAGTGTGGCAGAAACTCCCACTTTCGCAGATCAATAGGATTGCGTTGATTAAAATGGTTTTGTTACCCTGGATATTGTATACGGTCAGCTCCTGCCCCACTTGGATTGAGGATAGCGTCTTCAATCTGATTGACCGCTTGATAAATGATCTGATATGGGGCAGAAAAAGGGTCCGCATCAAACTACAATACCTGCGAATGGCCGTAAGTAACGGGGGCCTAGGCCTGCCCCATTTTCAAATCTATTATCTCTGTGCACAATTACAATGGTGCGTCAATGTCGGGGATGGTGTATTAATATCACATATCCTAGGTCAACGCCCACTACACTCCAATAACATTTTTAGTATATTGGAATCCGGAATGTTTCAACGTACAGATTACTTTTGCCCCATCGGAGCCGCGCTACAGAAAGTTTGGAATAAAATTAAGATATTGATCTATGCCCCTCAAATTCTGGATTTCTCCTCCTTATGGGACAACCCTGTCCTAACTGAATTTTTGACACTTAACGAAAACGAATTCTGGACTCGAAAAGGTATTTCATTATTTTCACATATATACACAAAAGGGAATAGTAAATCAATACGGGAATTGATAAAACAAGCACCAATAACTGCACTAGAGCACTATAGATATTGTCAACTACAACATGCACTATCATACACTCTCAAAAAAACACCCTTGATAAAAGTTACTCCGGGGTTCTTATCCTTTTGTTATAACATAGTAGGGAATAAAGTTAAGATTTCACTAATATATAGGAGATTCATCGAGGAAATAAGCACTATCACTAAATTTAAAAGTGTGGATAAATGGAAGACAGATATTGGGGAATGTAACCCCTCACAATGGCAGGAAATATATCAAAATATAAAGAAGGCCTCTCTTTCACGACAACACCGATTGATACAATATAAAATAATACATCGCTTATATGTTACTCCGAGCCTGTTGACTAAAATGTACACTAACAAGGGTCAAGAATTTAGCTGCCTTAAATGTTCTTGTGTAGCCGCAGGGCTTGTACATATGCTGTGGGACTGTCCAGCTATTAGGACTTTCTGGGGCTGCATATTTCAGACAATGGTGGCAAACAGCAGGAACAGTCCTCCCATGACTATTCAAGTAGCAGTTCTTGGATTGCTTCCTCCTGAGTATAAAAACAAAACCACTAAAAATGAACAGGTATACTGGTTAAAGGGGTTTCTTTTGGCCAAAGTGATAATCTTGAGACAGTGGGTGAAAGATAGACCCCCAACAATCAATGATTGGCAAAGTCTAATGACGCGAATAACACATTTTGAGGGCATGAAACGACGTGGATTAAACGACGCTACCGGAATGGGCCCATAGAGAAGGGAAATAGCCAGCCGTAATACCCCAGAGCAGAATTGATGGCTAGTAACTGGGGAGACCACTGATATACCCCAACAAACCATTATATATTCCTAGATAAACTCTATCAACACAGCCCACGCCAGAATATGTGTGAAATTGTAAAGGCTCTAATGAAAATCCTTATGAGGGGGGCAGGAATACTCCGCCGCCCCTCGCGGCGGCCGCACCAAGCCGGGTGGAAACGGGTGGGGGGTGAGGGGGCGGGGCGGAGGGGGGTTGGGTTTATGGTTTTTTTTTTTTTATTCTTGTGTGTTTTTTTTTGGGTTGTGGATCCCATGCCTATGTACTGGTATTAGAGCTGACTCCTCTGGTCACAGATTGTTTTGTTGTATGTGTCCGATATATGGCATGGAGACGATACACTGTCTAATGGGCGCTATTATAGTATATCTGATTGGAAATTTGCTTTTATATTGTCTGTAAAATAAAAATACAAATAAAAAAAAAAAAAAAAAAAAAGGGGTCTTTTGCATGGTTGGTACCTGGTAGCAACCCCTTTGGCAAGTATCACAGCTTGAAAATGCTCTTTGTAGACAGCCAAGAGTCTTTCAATTAAAGTACCTAAAGCTACAAATAAATCGGTTGCATGGCACAAATGCCAGTACTTTGGTGTAAATTGAGCCAAAACTCTACCACATTTACATGAGTTTAGTAAATCCCTTCACTGTTTTGCAGTTGGTTCCAAACTTCCAAAATGTATACATACTGATGACTTTACTAACATAGTAACATAGTTTGTAAGGCTAAAAAAAAAAGACATCTGTCCATCCAGTTTAGCCTGTTATCCTGCAAGATGATCCAGAGGAATGCAAAAAAAAAAAAAAAACTGAGAGTTAGAAGCCAATTTTCCCCACTTTAGGGGGAAAAATTCCTTCCCGACTCCTTGACTCAATGACCTCTCTAGAAATCTAATAACTATAACCGGTAATATTATTACACTCAATTCTGAAATCACACTGAATTCGGTCCATCACCACTTCCTCAGACAGAGATTTCCATAGTCTCACTGCTCTTACTGTAAAGAATGATCTTCTATGTTTGTGTAGAAACCTTCTTTCCTCTAGACACAGAGCTGCAGAATATTGATTATGGTTTGTGTTTCTTTGTGTATATACATCCATCGTTGGCCCAAAAAAACCTCCATATTACTCTTCAGTTTGGGTGAGTAATCTACACTGCTCTTGGGTTCCATTATTTATGGTCTGTATGTATCTCTTCGTCAACCTCACCCCACTCATCTGTTTGATGCTCTGGGATGGTGTCATCTAGATGATAATCCCACCAAGTGGTTATCCTACCAGCTTGTTTTGTCTGTATTGGCCATCTGCACCTAGCTGCTACAGTCCCCCACCCCCCTAGCGCTTTATATATAAAAATAACTGTTAAAATTCATTTTTATAAGTAAAGATTTTATATTTAGTATTAATTTAAATGATAAAATTCGCTTACCTCAATGTGATTTGCTCTGCAGCGATGCTGCACCTCATACTTGTGTCCATGAAAGTCAGGTCATGATGTAGACAAACCAGCAGGTGATCAAATGCCTCCATTGACATCCAACAGTAGTTCTTGAACTTGATGGTGTCCTGTCGCAGATCATTGTACAACATATTAAACTGTCCTTTGTGAAACCGCTGAGCGACAATAAGTTGAACACACTGCCATCTCCTCTTCCTCCTCCCTGGTTCTTCGGCCAGCACCACTGCCTGCTGTCCAAATCACCGAGAAAGAATCCAGTGAAAAAGTACTTAATTGATGAGTAGGGATGAGCGAACTCGAACTGTATAGTTCGGGTTCGTACCGAATTTTGGGGTGTCCGTGACACGGACCCGAACCCGGACATTTTCGTAAAAGTCCGGGTTCGGGTTCGGTGTTCGTCGCTTTCTTGGCGCTTTTGTGACGCTTTCTTGGCGCTTTTTGAAAGGCTGCAAAGCAGCCAATCAACAAGCGTCATACTACTTGCCCCAAGAGGCCATCACAGCCATGCCTACTATTGGCATGGCTGTGATTGGCCAGAGCACCATGTGACCCAGCCTCTATTTAAGCTGGAGTCACATAGCGCCGCCCGTCACTCTGCTCTGATTAGCGTAGGGAGAGGTTGCGGCTGCGACAGTAGGGCGAGATTAGGCAGATTAACTCCTCCAAAGGACTTGATTAACTGATCGATCTGCAGCTGTGGATCATTGAGCTGCTGATCCTCAATTGCTCACTGTTTTTAGGCTGCACAGACCGTTTGTCAGTCTCATTTTTCTGGGGTGATCGGCGGCCATTTTGTGTCTTGTGGTGCGCCAGCACAAGCTGCGACCAAGTGCATTTAACCCTCAATGGTGTGGTTGTTTTTTGGCTAAAGCCTACATCAGGGTGAAGCTGTCACACCAAGTGCATTTAACCAGCAATAGTCTGTTCATTTTTTGGCCATATACAAAATCAGGGGCAAGCTGCGCCTGTCACCAAGTGCATTTAACCCTCAATGGTGTGGTTGTTTTTTGGCTAAAGCCTACATCAGGGTGAAGCTGTCACACCAAGTGCATTTAACCAGCAATAGTCTGTTCATTTTTTGGCCATATACAAAATCAGGGGCAAGCTGCGCCTGTCACCAAGTGCATTTAACCCTCAATGGTGTGGTTGTTTTTTGGCTAAAGCCTACATCAGGGTGAAGCTGTCACACCAAGTGCATTTAACCAGCAATAGTCTGTTCATTTTTTGGCCATATACAAAATCAGGGGCAAGCTGCGCCTGTCACCAAGTGCATTTAACCCTCAATGGTGTGGTTGTTTTTTGGCTAAAGCCTACATCAGGGTGAAGCTGTCACACCAAGTGCATTTAACCAGCAATAGTCTGTTCATTTTTTGGCCATATCCCAGTCTAATTCTGTCACTAAATCCATACCGGTCACCCAGCGCCTAAATACTAGGCCTCAAATTTATATCCAGCTAAATCTGTCCCTAGTGCTGTAGCTGGGCGAGTTATTTAGTGTCCGTTCAAGCACATTTCTTGTTCTGGGTTGAAATACAATTCCCAATTTAGCAATTTCATAATTTAGTGGTTCCTGCTATATCAGAGCTCTTTGAAATCTATCCCAAAAAGGGTATATAATATTGAAGGTGCACATAGGGTCATTCAGAGTAACTTCACACACACCCGCTACTGTGTATTTCCAAGTCTAATTCTGTCACTAAATCCATACCGGTGACCCAGCGCCTAAATACTAGGCCTCAAATTTAATTCCCTCTAAATCTCTCGTTACCCACCGCTGTACTGTTGTTGCTGGGCAAGATATTTAGTGTCCGTCAAAGCACATTTTTTGTTCTGGGTTGAAGTACAATTCCCAATTTAGCAATTTCATAATTTAGTGGTTTCTGCTATATCAGAGCTATTTGAAATCTATCCCAAAAAGGGTATATAATATTGAAGGTGCACATAGGGTCATTCAGAATAACTTCACACACACCCGCTACTGTGTATTTCCAAGTCTAATTCTGTCACTAAACCCATACCTGTCACCCAGCGCCTAAATACTAGGCCTCAAATTTAAATCCCTCTAAATCTCTCGTTACCGTTGTCCTGTTGTAGCTGGGAAAGTTATTTAGTGCCCGTCAAAGCACATTTTTTGTTCTGGGTTGAAGTACAATTCCCAATTTAGCAATTTCATAATTTAGTGGTTCCTGCTATATCAGAGCTATTTGAAATCTATCCCAAAAAGGGTATATAATATTGAAGGTGCACATAGGGTCATTCAGAATAACTTCACACACACGCTTCTGTGCATTTCCAAGTCTAATTCTGTCACTAAATCCATACCGGTGACCCAGCGCCTAAATACTAGGCCTCAAATTTAATTCCCTCTAAATCTCTCGTTACCCACCGCTGTACTGTTGTTGCTGGGCAAGATATTTAGTGTCCGTCAAAGCACATTTTTTGTTCTGGGTTGAAGTACAATTCCCAATTTAGCAATTTCATAATTTAGTGGTTTCTGCTATATCAGAGCTATTTGAAATCTATCCCTAAAAGGGTATATAATATTGAAGGTGCACATAGGGTCATTCAGAATAACTTCACACACACCCGCTACTGTGTATTTCCAAGTCTAATTCTGTCACTAAATCCATACCGGTGACCCAGCGCCTAAATACTAGGCCTCAAATTTAATTCCCTCTAAATCTCTCGTTACCCACCGGTGTACTGTTGTTGCTGGGCAAGATATTTAGTGTCCGTCAAAGCACATTTTTTGTTCTGGGTTGAAGTACAATTCCCAATTTAGCAATTTCATAATTTAGTGGTTTCTGCTATATCAGAGCTATTTGAAATCTATCCCTAAAAGGGTATATAATATTGAAGGTGCACATAGGGTCATTCAGAATAACTTCACACACACCCGCTACTGTGTATTTCCAAGTCTAATTCTGTCACTAAACCCATACCTGTCACCCAGCGCCTAAATACTAGGCCTCAAATTTAAATCCCTCTAAATCTCTCGTTACCGTTGTCCTGTTGTAGCTGGGAAAGTTATTTAGTGCCCGTCAAAGCACATTTTTTGTTCTGGGTTGAAGTACAATTCCCAATTTAGCAATTTCATAATTTAGTGGTTCCTGCTATATCAGAGCTATTTGAAATCTATCCCAAAAAGGGTATATAATATTGAAGGTGCACATTGGGTCATTCAGAATAACTTCACACACACGCTTCTGTGCATTTCCAAGTCTAATTCTGTCACTAAATCCATACCGGTGACCCAGCGCCTAAATACTAGGCCTCAAATTTAATTCCCTCTAAATCTCTCGTTACCCACCGCTGTACTGTTGTTGCTGGGCAAGATATTTAGTGTCCGTCAAAGCACATTTTTTGTTCTGGGTTGAAGTACAATTCCCAATTTAGCAATTTCATAATTTAGTGGTTTCTGCTATATCAGAGCTATTTGAAATCTATCCCTAAAAGGGTATATAATATTGAAGGTGCACATAGGGTCATTCAGAATAACTTCACACACACCCGCTACTGTGTATTTCCAAGTCTAATTCTGTCACTAAATCCATACCGGTGACCCAGCGCCTAAATACTAGGCCTCAAATTTAATTCCCTCTAAATCTCTCGTTACCCACCGCTGTACTGTTGTTGCTGGGCAAGATATTTAGTGTCCGTCAAAGCACATTTTTTGTTCTGGGTTGAAGTACAATTCCCAATTTAGCAATTTCATAATTTAGTGGTTTCTGCTATATCAGAGCTATTTGAAATCTATCCCTAAAAGGGTATATAATATTGAAGGTGCACATAGGGTCATTCAGAATAACTTCACACACACCCGCTACTGTGTATTTCCAAGTCTAATTCTGTCACTAAATCCATACCGGTGACCCAGCGCCTAAATACTAGGCCTCAAATTTAATTCCCTCTAAATCTCTCGTTACCCACCGCTGTACTGTTGTTGCTGGGCAAGATATTTAGTGTCCGTCAAAGCACATTTTTTGTTCTGGGTTGAAGTACAATTCCCAATTTAGCAATTTCATAATTTAGTGGTTTCTGCTATATCAGAGCTATTTGAAATCTATCCCTAAAAGGGTATATAATATTCAAGGTGCACATTGGGTCATTCAGAATAACTTCACACACACACGCTTCTGTGCATTTCCAAGTCTAATTCTGTCACTAAATCCATACCGGTCACCCAGCGCCTAAATACTAGGCCTCAAACGCAGCCGCCTGTCTACAGCCAATGTGGACAAGCTGACGTTCATAAAAATGAACCAGGCATGGATCCCACAGGATCTGTCCGTCCCTTGTCCAGATTAGACATTAACTACCTCCCCTTAACCATATATTATTGGACTCCAGGGCACTTCCTCATTCAATCCTATTTTTATTTTCATTTTACCATTATATTGCGAGGCTACCCAAAGTTGAATGAACCTCTCCTCTGTCTGGGTGCCGGGGCCTAAATATATGCCAATGGACTGTTCCAATGTTGGGTGATGTGAAGCCTGATTCTCTGCTATGACATGCAGACTGATTCTCTGCTGACATGAAGCCAGATCCTCTGTTACGGGACCTCTCTCCTCTGCCTGTGTGCTGGGCCTAAATTTATGAAAATGGACTCTTACAGTGGTGGGTGACGTGAAGCCTGATTCTCTGCTATGATATGAAGACTGATTCTCTGCTGACATGAAGCCAGATTGTCTGTTACGGGACCTCTCTCCTCTGCCTGGGTGCTGGGCCTAAATATATGCCAATGGACTGTTGCAGTGGTGGCTGACGTGAAGCCTCATTCTCTGCTATGACATGCAGACTGATTCTCTGCTGACATGAAGCCAGATTGTCTGTTACGGGACCTCTCTCCTCTGCCTGGGTGCTGGGTAGTGTTGAGCGCGACTATTCGAAAAGCAAATTTTTTTCGCGAATATCGCAACTTCGCGATTTCGCGAATATTTCGAATATAGTGCTATATATTCGTAAAAACGAATATTCGTTTTTTGTTTTTTCCCCCCCCCACAAAATTACAGTACACATATAATTGATTGTTTCCCAAAGGTCCAACAGCTCAGATCTTACTCACATTGCCTAGAAAGTGATTGAGGCGCGAATCTTCGTAAGGCGATTTTATTAGCGCACATGCGAATATCGGCACGTCCCAGAACAGAGGCAAAGGGCTTTGCATTCATACATTAGTGAATTGAGTTGCGAATCTTCGTAAGGCGATTTTATTAGCGCACATGCGAATATCGGCACGTCCCAGAACAGAGGCAAAGGGCTTTGCATTCATACATTAGTGAATTGAGTTGCGAATCTTCGTAAGGCGATTTTATTAGCGCACATGCGAATATCGGCACGTCCCAGAACAGAGGCAAAGGGCTTTGCATTCATACATTAGTGATTGAATTGAGCTGCGAATCTTCGTAAGGCGATTTTATTAACGCAAATGCAAATATCTACACTTGTCCCCAGAACAGAGAGGCAAAGGCCTGTGCATTCATATAGTATAGCACCATATTCGCGAATACGTAGAACTTCGTAAAATTCGATTTACGAATATTCGTATTTTTTATTTTACTTTCCACCTTACAGATTACATTGATCTGTACTCTGTCAACTACTGTCATCACCCCCCACTGTATCTCGATTGATTCCCAAAAGTCTCACATTCCCTAGAAAGTGATTGAGTTGCGAATCTTCGTAAGGCGATTTTATTAGCGCACATGCGAATATCTACACTTGTCCCAGAACAGAGGCAAAGGGCTTTGCATTCATACATTAGTGATTGAATTGAGCTGCGAATCTTCGTAAGGCGATTTTATTAACGCAAATGCAAATATCTACACTTGTCCCCAGAACAGAGAGGCAAAGGCCTGTGCATTCATATAGTATAGCACCATATTCGCGAATACGTAGAACTTCGTAAAATTTGATTAACGAAAATTCGTATTTTTTATTTTACTTTCCACCTTACAGATTACATTGATCTGTACTCTGTCAACTACTGTCATCACCCCCCACTGTATCTCGATTGATTCCCAAAAGTCTCACATTCCCTAGAAAGTGATTGAGGTGCGAATCTTCGTAAGGCGATTTTATTAGCGCACATGCGAATATCTACACTTGTCCCAGAACAGAGGCAAAGGGCATTGCATTCATACATTAGTGATTGAATTGAGTTGCGAATCTTCGTAAGGCGATTTCATTAGCGCACATGTGAATTTTGCATAGCATATGTATTATGCGATGCGAAAATTCGAATTATCGCATATGCGAAATAATAACGAATTTGAATAATCGCGAATATTTTACGAATATTCTTTCGAATATTCACAAAATTTCGCGAATTCGAATATGGGACATGCCGCTCAACACTAGTGCTGGGCCTAAATTTATGACAATGGACTGTTGCAGTGGTGGGTGACGTGAAGCCTGATTCTCTGCTATGACATGCAGACTGATTCTCTGCTGACATGAAGCCAGATTGTCTGTTACGGGACCTCTCTCCTCTGCCTGGGTGCTGGGCCTAAATATATGCCAATGGACTGTTGCAGTGGTGGCTGACGTGAAGCCTCATTCTCTGCTATGACATGCAGACTAATTCTCTGCTGACATGAAGACAGATTCTCTGTTACGGGACCTCTCTCCTCTGCCTGGGTGCCGGGGCCTAAATATCTGAGAATGGACTGTTCCAGTGGTGGGTGACGGGAAGCCAGATTCTCTGCTATGGAACCTCTCTCCAATTGATTTTGGTTAATTTTTATTTATTTAATTTTTATTTTTATTCATTTCCCTATCCACATTTGTTTGCAGGGGATTTACCTACATGTTGCTGCCTTTTGCAGCCCTCTAGCTCTTTCCTGGGCTGTTTTACAGCCTTTTTAGTGCCGAAAAGTTCGGGTCCCCATTGACTTCAATGGGGTTCGGGTTCGGGACGAAGTTCGGATCGGGTTCGGATCCCGAACCCGAACATTTCCGGGATGTTCGGCCGAACTTCTCGAACCCGAACATCCAGGTGTTCGCTCAACTCTATTGATGAGGTCTTTTGACATGATGATCACTAAGAATTTAGAAGAAAACAATGCCAGTCAAGCAAAGGTTTCTCACACAGCTCTGAATGACACCAAAAGCACAATAAAATGGTGCCTGTCCTCTGTTATATAGCATCATTCTTTTTTTTTTAGTACCCTTGCAGCATATATTCCTCCTTACATTTTTTTTTTTGTGCAGAAAAACAGAACTGATGCAAAAAATACTGATGTGTGAATAAACCCTTATTCATTATTTTCTTTATTTCTTGTCTCATTAATTGAGCCACTACTTCCCTATATATAGTAACATAGTAACAAAGTATGTAAGGCCGAAAAAAGAGATTTGTCCATCCAGTTCAGTCTGTTATCCTGTAAGTTAATCCAGAGGAAGGCAAAAAAAAAAACTGTGAGTTACAAGCCAATGTTCCCCCCTTAAAGGGGGAAAAATTCCTTCCTGACTCCAATCAGGCAATCAGAATAACTCCCTGGATCAACAACCCCTCTCTAGTAGCTATAGCCTGTAATATTATTACGCTCCAGAAATACATCCAGGCCCCTCTTGAATTCTTTTATTGTACTCACCATCACCACCTCCTCAGGCAGAGAGTTCCATAGTCTCACTGCTCTTACCGTAAAGAATCCTTTTCTATGTTTGTGTACAAGCCTTCTTTCCTCCAGACGCAGAGGATGTCCCCTCGTCACAGTCCTGTGGATAAATAGATGATGGGAGAGATCTCTGTACTGACCCCTGATATATTTATACATAATAATTAGATCTCCCCTTTTTTCTAAAGTGAATAACCCTAATTTAGATAATCTTTCAGGGTACTGTAGTTGCCCCATTCCAGGTAGTACTTTAGTTGCCCTCCTCTGGGCCCTCTCCAGCTCTGTTATGTCTGCCTTGTTCACAGGAGCCCAGAACTGTACACAGTAATATGTGTGGTCTGACTAGTGATTTGTAAAGTAGTAGGACTATGTTCTCATCACGGGCATCTATGCCCCTTTTGATGCAACCCATTATCTTATTGGCCTTGGCAGCAGCTGTCTGACACTGTTTTTTACAGCTTAGTTTGCTGTTTATTAAAATTCCTAGATCCTTTTCTGTGTCAGTGTTACCCAGTGTTTTACCATTTAGTATGTACGGGTGACTTGCATTATTCCTTCCCATGTGTATAACTTTACATTTGTCAGTGTTAAACCTCATGGCACTTCTCTGCCCAAGCCTCTAATCTATCAAGATCCCTCTGTAGCAGTATACTGTCCTCTTTAGTGTTAATTACTTTACACAGTTTAGTGTCATCTGCAAAAATTGATACTTTACTGTGCAAGCCTTTTACAAGATCATTAATAAATATATTGAAGAGAATAGGGCCCAATACTGACCCCTGAGGTACCCCACTAGTGACAGTGATGCAATCTGAGTGTGTACTGTTAATAACCACCCTCTGTATTCTATCACTGAGCCAGTTACTTACCCACATACAGACATTTTCTCCCAGTCCGAGCATTCTCATTTTATATACTAACCTTTTATGCTGTACAGTGTCAAATGCTTTGGAGAAGTCCAGTTATACGACATCCATCAATTTGCCGCTGTCAAGTCTAGAACTTACCTCCTCATAGAAACTGATTAAATTAGTTTGGCATGACCGATCCCTCATGAAGCCATGCTGACATGGCGTTATTTGCTTATTTCCGTTGAGATCCTCCAAGATAGCATCTCTTAGAAAACCTTCAAACAGTTTACCCACGACAGATGTTAAACTTACCGGCCTATAGTTTCCGGGGTCTGTTTTTGTACCCCATATGTTGCATTCTGTGTTTCCTAGGTACGGGTGACGCGTTATGTCACTTCAGGTCTCTGGTTACCTTGGTTGTCTAGTTACCTGTAACGCGACACATCACTTCCGATTTCCTCGGCATGCCCATGACTTCACCTCCGGGATTTAGCTTGCATTCCAGTGGCACGTTTGCAGCTTTCTGCACTTTGTGACTACACATGCATGATGGAGTCTCCTGCTGTGGCCTTCCATCTTTTAAGTACAATGACATCTACTTCGGTCCCCATGTTTACACCAACAACCACTGTAAGAATATATTATGCAACTTTACAATTGATCACTCATTTGAGAACCAATACGTTAATTTAACAGGATGAATATGCACAATTGGTGGGCGGTTCATGTATTGAGGGTGGATCGCCTATGTACTTTGGGGTATTTAAACAATACCATATATACATTCACTTTTAGCTTGAAAACACTAGGATATAGTCAAAACTTTGCCATGTTTGATGCACATTATTGAATAAACTACAAAAGCTGGAAGAGCACTGCAGTTTCCCGTCATTATATACATCCAGATATACACATTCAGGGTTCCGTTATGAACCATTTTATTCTGTACTATTAGCAGGAATTACATTATTATTTAGGATTTTGATATTTACTAGTTGACAGACTTTATTATTCACACAATGTATAAGCTGCAATGTAAATGATGTCTATCTTCTTGTTTACAAGTATCTATGCTGTTTTTCCACATATACACACATTTAATGAATAATGATTTATCTTATATCAGTTGCCCATGCCTGCATTTTCTTTTATTTGATACAGAAAGCCAGACTACACTAACCACTGATTTCAATATTCTAATTCCAGAGATTAATGTCCTTTTCATTGAAATGTACCTGTAGTATTTATCTGCCAAGTGGGGCCTGTGCCTTTAAGAAATGAGAAAGAGACAAATGGCTATGCTGAGAGTCAATGTGGCCTTTACTTAAACAGAGCTATAAATCATTAGACTGCCAGTGCATGGGAACACTACTGGAAGAACCAACTATGCTTCAGGCTAACTATACAAGGACACAAGACATGTTTGTAATAAAACAGTAGCAATGCAGCCATTAACCCTCAAGGGTATGGGGTGACAGAAATTCTCGGTGCTAATTATCATGATAGAGAAAACAATATTAGTTATCAGACATACATATTCAACATTTTTGATAGTGGTCACATAACCATGGCTATATGACATGACAACAGCACATTTTTATTTAAAACCACTAATATTTTGTGTGAACAAATATGAGGGGGCACACTCAAAAGGGAAACACAAACGGTGTATATAGTATTGATGTACTTTAATATTCTAAAATTCTAAGAACATACCCCTAAAAATGTTATTGATTAAAATATACATGTACCACATACATATAGATAATGTTTGGCGTGGGGACCCCACTCGTGCAGAAACTGTGTGACCAACACTCAGTACACCCGCTGGATGAGGCGACTATACAAGCGTGCACCAGTCACTGTAGCATACACCAATCGATAAAAATAAGACCGCATGACGGCAATGTCCCAATCAAGTGGTAACGTGGCCAGTCCCTGAAAATGCTAATGGAGCATATGACAGCGTAACAACACTGTCCCGATCAGATGAAGCCAATTGTGACATATAGATTCTGTCGTAGTGTCTATGACACTCTAGCCGGAACCAGACTAAACAGTAGTTATGTAATAGCACAGTTCAATGTCCGGCACACTTGTTGTTCAACATCCGCAATAGTCAATTTGACTGACTCACAATCTCTTTACACAAGTAGCGATGCTCATACAGGAGCCCGGTCTTATCCCTCTTCACTGTCTCTCCACAGCGCTGATCCCAGGTGGCCGCACACCAGCGGCGTCCCACGTGGTGTGCTCGGCCTGTGCGTGGCGTCCCACGTGACCTGGTTGTCTAGGGGACCGGATGGACGCTCCGTTGACGTAAATGTTAAGCGACTACTCCTCCAGTCCTTGGGTTCAAGCTGATTTTCTAGCTTTACTCCTTTAGTTACCGGCTTTATTTTCCTTTAAATAATTACACGCTCACTCAGACCAGACGCGTTTCGGGCTCTTACGCCCCTTCCTCAGGGGCCAACTGAGTGAGTGGATCCTCACTCCTTATATATGGGATACGCCCGCCCACATTCTACCATTTTCCTTGTGGGTTTATTACTCTGTGGTGTGGATTTCTCCTCTGTGGAGTGGGTTCCCATACCTTATATACTGATCATGCATACATTTATTACAATAATTGCATAGAGTTAAAACAATAAATAATCCCCTTAATCATTCAGTTCTCTAACCATACTATAAAATGCATTAAAATGAATTATGGAGAAGACTGCAAGGTCCTACAACGATATAATGTAAAACTGCACCGAAAACGCAGCAAAAACGCATAGGAGTACACTGTGTTTTCTGTGCAATTTTCATATTGAAGAAGTGATATTCATCCAGGGGTGCTACGAAGGTCACCCAAAACCAATGGCGGGGATAATATGATGATGTAGCCTCGAGGAGCCTTCCGGCAAGGAGGAGAGATCACAGTGTCAATAAACGGCCAGACTGCGATGTCCCATCCCTACCGGACAACCCCCCTCTCACAGGAACCCAAAAACCTCCATTTCGGCATTTAGGCCCCTGGGGATAATTGTGTCATATTCAAAGATCCTCCGGGATTCCTGTCCTAATATTTTGTAAAGACTTTTTTATACCAATATTCCTCTTTTCTCGTTTACCCTTAAAGGGATTTCTAACTTAGAATCCAATCAACCTAAATGCTTGAAAACTGTGCCCAATTAAAAAAAACAACAACTGTCTGCAGTCTCGCCATTTCTGCAATGCAGTCCCATCCCCAGCCCTTTTGAGTCCTCTCTGAAACAGAAAGGGTTTGGTCTGGCAACCGATGCAGCCAAACACTGGCCTCAGAAGTCACATGTGCTAGAATGGTACATTATTGCTAGCGATGTCCTAGTGAAGTATTGTTCTAACACACATAACCGCTAGGCCAGTGATTATATTTTTCTTTTTTGTGTCCAGGTTCATGAGGAATGGCTATGTAACTGCTTTAATATTTGTTTTAAATATTATAATCCTGAATATGTGAAAATGGTGCCAAAGATTTGTCCATGAGTGATGGACTAGATGTTAATATGGACAGTGTGTAGTTATATGCTTACTAGATTAGGGCATATGGACATCATAGCTTGATACCCCTGTGTCATGATACTAGTGGAATACTGCTGGAATCCAATGGCATGGACGAGGCCTAAACACAGGAAGCACCGAAGTCTTGATCAGGAGGTAGCAGAAATGCAGATGAAGGCAAGGATCCAGACGAGAAGACAGGAGGAAAACCAGCAAGCAGTCAGCAGGTGTCCAGGAGTTGCAGGGTAAACCGCAAGGACTAGGAACAAACCAGAGAGAAAGTTCCAGGCGAGAGGACTGCACGAGCAGGAGCTAAAACACAATACTCAAGCAATGAGTAACAGGCTTGAGAGGTTCATATATGAAACAGGAAGTAAGATGGCACCCAGACTTAATCCACCATCTTAACTGAGGGAAAACTTAAGGGCAAGACAGTCTGAACTAAACAGACATAGGAAGGTTCCTGGTTCCTGACACCCTGATCGAGAACCCCCACCAAAATGCATAGCCTCTAAAAACCTGCCATGGGTGTTGACAGCCAGATCAGAGGACTCAGTGACACCCATTTTAAAGGGATTGTCTATGGTGAGACAACTGCTTTAAATATTTTAGTGGTCAGAAATCCTTCAGTGTGAGCGTGCATTCAAATGACCATATTTTTGGTCAGCGTCCAATCCGCATTTTTTTTTTCGAAAGGACCCATTCATGTCTGTGCTGTCCGCATCTGTGCATCCAAACCACAAATTGTAGAACATGTCCGATTCTTTTCCAATTTACAAGAA
The DNA here is from genome assembly GCF_014858855.1 of Bufo gargarizans. Classification (NCBI taxonomy): domain Eukaryota; kingdom Metazoa; phylum Chordata; class Amphibia; order Anura; family Bufonidae; genus Bufo; species Bufo gargarizans. Next base: position 314,189,145 of record NC_058082.1, on the reverse strand, counting down.
TAGGCATTTTTTCAATGGGGCCCGCTAAAAGTGTGGAATGCACCTGGATCGCAACCATATTTTTAAGATCCTCAATTTGCGGACCACGAAATGGATATCCAGAGAGCCGGTGTAGAGAATGGGAGTGGTAGTGGCCCTGGTGTAGTGTAGTTGTGTAATCCTACATCAAGCCGTCGCTCCCTAGGGTTCGATGCAGTGAAACAGAAGATGATGAAAGGAACTAGGCGGAGATGATTGAACAAATAATGTCTGCTTTTACAGAGTGCAAAAATGGGTTGCACAAAAATATATACAACTTTGACCCAGACATATTAAACAATTTATTTACAATTAGTCAATCAGACTACTATTTGTCTTCTCTTGACATATGTCTCATTAATCCCCATAAAACTTAACTTTTAATATTATTTTTTATGAACCTTCTTACTGACCATCAAACTATTGTATTAAAACTATCAGTTGTGTCGCCTTTTTAATAGTGTCATGTCATCATTCGTAATCTTAGGTGCTTTTATAATGTGGTTGGAGGCTGGCACACACGCGCTAGCTCCAGACTCTTTCACTCTGTATATTCCCTACCTACCACATACGGTATTATCATATACTATTACTAAGGCTTCACTTCTAGCCTAAAACAATGTCTCTCAAACACTGCCCTCCAACATGTTTCGCCAGCTGATCTGGCATCTTCAGGGGATCGGGCAGTATGTGCTTGATGGGTGTGGCAGGGTCTTTTAATAGTTCCTAATGTTGTGTCATTTTCATTAGCCTATCGCTCATGGCAATATGGCCTCTTATGAGTATATTATCCATTATCTACCCTTCTATTGGTACTGGCTACACATTGCTCCTCCCATAGTTGACGTCTCCCTCTCGCCAACGCTGATCCCGTACTCTCGCGTTATCTACTAACATCCTGCACATGTCAGTGGATTCTCGTTGCAGTGCATTGCTCGGGGACTTAGAATTTCAGCTCAGATCTTCACTTCACTGCGCTTGCTCGTAGTAATAGCTTCTGAACTCAATCTAAATGCCACTGTGCATTCCTGGGATCTTTAAAGATTAACTGATTCTCTCATTGTTTCATATTGAATTACATGATTTAGTATATTATTAGGTGTTTTAACATGTTCTTTTTTACATAAATAGATAATAGATTCCTTTTTAACTTCAAAACCTAAGAACCAAAGAAAAATAAATAAGTGAAATAAAAGCTTTGCAAACTCAACCGGAATTTGAACATTTAGAGAATAGGCTCCAGAAAAATATTGAGAGCCTGCAAAGTGAGATTAAAGAAAGGAAACATCGCAAATATAATCGTGATAGAAAAGTCTTTGAATCCGGTCATATTTATATAAAAAACATCATCTATCGAAAAAAAATGCGGATTGGACGCTGACCAAAAATATGGTCATTTGAATGCACGCTCACACTGAAGGATTTCTGACCACTAAAATATTTAAAGCAGTTGTCTCACTATAGATAATTCCTTTAAAATGGGTGCCACTGAGTCCTCTGATCTGGCTGTCAACACCCATGGCAGGTTTTTAGAGGCTCTGCATTTTGGTGGGGGTTCTTGATCAGGGTGTCAGGAACCTTCCTGCTATGTCTGTTTAGTTCAAACTGTCTTGCCCTTAGGTTTTCCTTCAGTTAAGATTGCAGGGTAAACCGCAAGGACTAGGAACAAACCAGAGAGAAAGTTCCAGGCGAAAGGACTGCACGAGCAGGAGCTAAAACACAATACTCAAGCAATGAGTAACAGGCTTGAAAGGTTTATATATGAAACAGGAAGTAAGATGGCACCCAGACTTAATCCACCATCTTAACTGAGGGAAAACTTAAGGGCAAGACAGTCTGAACTAAACAGACATAAGGAAGGTTCCTGGTTCCTGACACCCTGATCGAGAACCCCCACCAAAATGCATAGCCTCTAAAAACCTGCCATGGGTGTTGACAGCCAGATCAGAGGACTCAGTGACACCCATTTTAAAGGGATTGTCTATGGTGAGACAACTGCTTTAAATATTTTAGTGGTCAGAAATCCTTCAGTGTGAGCGTGCATTCAAATGACCATATTTTTGGTCAGCGTCCAATCCGCATTTTTTTCCTTCAGTTAAGATGGTGGATTAAGTCTCAGCTGGGTGCCATCTTACTTCCTGTTTCATATATAAACATCTCAAGCCTGTTACTCATTGCCTGAGTATTGTGTTTTAGCTCCTCCTTGTGCAGTCCTCTTGCCTGGAACTTTCTCTCTGGTTTGTTCCTAGTCCTTGCGGTTTACCCTGCAACTCCTGGACACCTGCTGACCGCTTGCTGGTTTTCCTCCTGACTTCTCGACGGGATCCCTGCCTTCATCTGCATTTCTGCTACCTCCTGTTCAAGACTTCGGTGCTTCCTGTGTTTAGGCCTCGTCCATGCCATTGTATTCCAGCAGTATTCCACTAGTATCATGACACAGGGGTATCATACATGATTACAAACTAATATATACCCCATTCTATCAATTAAATGTATGTATTTAATCATGTTGTAATTGGCCAATCTGAATTAATGGTAGGTCTTGAAGTTAAAAAGGAATCTATTATCTATTTATGTAAAAAAGCACATGTTGAAACACCTAATAATATACTAAATCATGTAATTCAATATGAAACAATGAGAGAATCAGTCAATCTTTAAAGCTCCCAGGCATGCACAGTGGTATCTTTTTTTGTCGGCCTTGTCCTAGCCACACATACGATACCCAGGTGAGTGCTGCATTTCTGACTTACTATATCAGTATAATATGTACGTCTATTGGAATTGTTATTACCTCATCTATTAGATTCCTTTTTAACTTCAAGACCTACCATTAATTCAGATTGGCCAATTACAACATGATTAAATACATAAATATAATTGATAGAATGGGGTATATATTAGTTTGTAATCATGTATTTACACATAGGTTATAATTATATTTAGGATTAAAAAAAAAATATATATATTTTTATCAGTTTATTTTTTATTAATATTTGTTTATACCATTTATTTAAATTGGCCAATTTCACCATGATTAATGATAGAAGCACAATTGGTGGCATGAATTATACATTAATTTGTAATATATATAGTCAGCCATGTTGTCTTTGTACCTTTATTACGGTTAACCTGAAAATGACTATGAACAAGATGTTATAATAATAATAATAATAATAATAATAATAAAATGTATTTATATAGCGTCATTATATTCTGCAGCGCTTTACAAATTCACAGGGTTCATGTACAAAACAAACGTAACTGATATGCAACTGAAACACTAGGAGTCAGGGACCTTCTCACAAGAGCTTACAATCTATGATGAATTGGTGGTGACACATAAGGTAGTTGATTGTGATAATAGGATTTGAGCCATTATTGAACTGACAGGAGTGGTGATGGCCGATCTGCTTCGGGTTTGGGACTACTAGAGGTTAGGCCAGAGGAGTTGATGGGGGAGAGGTTTAGTCTGGTAGCTTGATAAGCCTGCCTGAAAAGATTGAGGTGAAGTTTGAAGGTGAAGTTGTGAATTGACCTAATATTCCGGGGCAGAGTATTCCAGAGAGCAGGTGCAGCTCGAGAAAAGTCTTGAAGATGGGAGTGAGAGGTAAGAGTTATGGAGGTTATTAATCTTAGGTTGCTAACAGAACAGAGAGCACGAGTAGGGTGGTAGATGGAGATGAGGGAGGAGATGTATGGAGGTGCAGCACTGTGGAGAGCTTTGTGGGTAAGGGTGAGAAAAGTTAACTGTATTCTGTGGTGGATGGGCAACCAGTGAACTGACTGGCACAGACTAGTAGCATCAGTATAGCAGTTGGATGGATAGATGAGCCTGGCTGCAGCATTTAGGACAGACTGAAGGGGGGAGAGTTTAGTGAGAGGGAGACCGGTTAGTAATGCAATGTAGGATTCAAGACGAGAATGAATCAAGGTTTCCACCATAAGAAAAGGGAGGATTCTGGCAATATTTTTGAGGTGCAGACGACAAGAACGTGTAAGTAATTGAATATGGGGAACAAAGAAAAGATCAGAGTCAAATGTGGCCCCAAGACAGCAAGCATGTTGCAAGGGAGTTATGATAGTGCTGCAGACTAAAATTGAAATGTTAAGTTTAGGTGGGTTAGTAGAGGAGGGAAACAAAAGAACTAAAGGGGCAGTAAACTAAATAAAACTTTACTTTTAATACATCAGGAGATAAAAAAGCCCCTACTAGACAAACAACGATTAAGACGTGCCCGGTGGGTATAAGCACCGAACAAAAAATGCCACTGGTAAACAGGCAGGGGGGGGTGTGATAGACGGGCGGCGGATACGTAAACACAGACCACTAGCCCTAGTACCTCCCTGCTTGACCTGTGACACCCTATAAGTATCCGAGTGACGGGGTCCAAAAAACCCCGCAAGGGGTGGCCCAGACAGGAACTCTGTTCCTAGATACAATTCCCTGGTGAAGCCCTATTAGAGCAGTGCCAGAAAAAATAGGTGGAGTTCCTACTTGGGGATACTGAAGGGTACAAGTGAACACAATACAATAAAGAAAAAAAAGGGGTATAACACCACCTGAATGTAAGAGGTCAGAGTGAGTGCATACCTATATAGTCCCGACGCGTTTCTTCAGTTTAGAGCCCCAAGATTCTTCAGGGGACACGGGGCTGCGTGTTCATGTAAGTCAGACCTTGACTACGCCTAAGGACAAAGACATGTGCATCTAAAAATATGTCACTATAGCAATAGTCAGATAGACAGAAAGTGAGCCTCCCCCATTGTCTGTATGAGATCTAGGAGAGGTATAGAACTTACTTAGTTTGCGGCTGCGGTCGAGAGTGGCTGTTAGCGCACTGTGTGGCAAGACCCAGTGTGGTGGTGTCTGCTGCAGTTGTGACCGGCACTGGTGGGGTGAAAAGCGCCGCATTATAAGGCTAGGGGGCCAGGTGGAGCGCATCAGTCGGAACTCGTGGACTTCCGGTATGTGCGCCCCTTGATGACGCTACTGTATGGCGTCCTGAGGTTGCGGTCACGTGGGCGGAAGTGACGTTATCGCGCCTGCGCCTCTCTCATGCGTGCCATGGAGCTTGTGTGGAGCGCACGGCCGGCGCCATGTTCTGACATCATCCGGCCGCGTCGCGCCACCCATGTATCTGTCAGAGACGCGGTCACATGATCGAGGCCAAGCCTCGGTCATACGGGCGCAGTGATTCCTCTTTATGGCCGGACTGCTGTGCATATCCACGATAGTGCAGTCGGCCGTTTCCACAGTAAGACAAAGTATCCTGTCTTATTATCTCCTACATTAAGCAGGGTACTTATAGATTAAGCCTAAAAAATGGATGATTCCCCATTTAACCACATGTGGGAACCTACACCCATCCCGGCTATGGAAGGTGAGGGGGGGGGGGGGGAATCGGAAAGGGATGGGGGGAGACGTATTGCTCGCAAGTCCAAATGCGATCCCAGCATTTCCCTACATATCCCCCACCTCCTCACGCGTAATTTGACAGTTGTATCAGAATCACGCATGTACAAGACCAAAGAATGAGGTTAAAAGTAAGAATAAGTGGCCACAGGGCCCATACAGAAAAATGGAGTAAATTACAGAAAACAGCTGAAATTCAACTGTTCATTAAGTCCATTGGGGGTTACTGTATTCAGTGTATATGTCCACCAACACTCCCTTTGGAGGATGGACCTGTTCCAGTCCCCCCCACGGGTCGGTTTGGCAACATGTTCGATCCCCATGAAACTAATCGATGTTATGCGTCCATCATGGACCGTCTGCACATGCCGCGCTACGGGGGTGTCCCTATTGTTGCGAATGTCGCCTTGGTGCTCCCCCATGCGTTTCCGCAGCTCCCTGACTGTCTTGCCTACATAACGCAGGCCGCACACACATGTGATCAAATAGATCACCCCCGTAGTGCGGCAGTTCAGGAAGCTTTTAATATGGTAAACGGTGTCCTTGGGTTCACCAATGAAAGTTTTTCCCTGTGTCAGGTGTACACAGAAGCTGCAGCGGCCACATCTATGGCAACCCGTCAGGGATCTGTCTAACCACGTCTTTTGCTTGTTCGCCGTGGTGAAATGGCTGTGCACCAATCTGTCTCTCAAATTGTTGCCCCTCCTAAATGTGAGGGAAACTGAGGGATCCAGAACTTCGGCCAGGTCTGGGTCCATCAGTAGTGTGTCCCAGTGGCGTGTCAAAATACCTCTCACCTGTGACGCAGCTGCGTCAAAAGTGCCTACCACCCGGACAGTACCTTGAGAAACGCGCTCTCTACTCTTTGCTGGGTGGAGAAGTGCAGTACGTGCACGAGTCCTGGTTCTCTCATAGGCCAGTCTGAGGGTCCTATCCGGATACCCCCTCTCCTGGAACCTAGACCTGAGGTCGCGGGCCTGGAGTTTAAAATCCGCGTCCTCTGAGCAATTGCGCTTGAGTCTCAGGTACTGTCCGGTGGGTATCCCTCTTTAAGTGGGACAGGATGACAGCTGTCCCACCTAAGAAGGGAATTCGTGGAGGTAGGTTTCCTATAGATGGATGTGTTAAGGCCGCCCTTGTCGTTCCTCCTGATGACTACATCCAGGAACGGAAGGCAGTCCTTCACAATGACCGATGTGAACCTAAGGTTGAAATTATTGATATTAAGTTCACTAATCAATTTGTTAAAATCGCTCTCTGGTCCGCTCCATAACAGAAAGATATCGTCAATGTAGCGAGACCAGAGAGCGATATGACCCGTGAACCACCTTGGCGGGTCACTGAACACCACCGATTCTTCCCACCAGCCCAGGAGCAAGTTGGCGTAAGATGGGGCACATGAACTGCCCATCGCCGTGCCCCTGAGCTGGTGGTAGACTCGGCCATCGAACATGAAGACATTGTTAGACAACACGAATTCCAGGAGCTCTAAAGTAAAGTCGTTGTGTTGAGAAAATTGTTGCCCCCTTGTACTCAAATAGTGACTGGAGGCCTCCAACCCTCGTCCATGTGGGATCGATGAGTAGAGGGCCTCCACGTCGATGGAAGCTAGGAACCAGTCCGGTTCTATACAAATGTCCTCGAGTTTCCCTAGCAGATCGCCAGTGTCTCTCACATAGGATGGCAGGGCCACCACAAAAGGACGCAAAACCCTGTCAACGTATATCCCACAGTTCTGTGATATACTGCCGATGCCCGAGACAATCGGGCGGCCTTTCATAGGTGTTGTTTCTTTGTGCACTTTTGGCAAACAGTAAAAGGTCGCCATAATCGGGTAGAGGGGGTACAGGAAGTCATATTCCTCGTCACTAATGAGATGGGTGTCTTTGGCCCTTATCAAGATTTTTTTCAGGGTTCCTCGCAAGTTGTCAATAGGACTACTTCGAAGGATCTCATATCCCGTTCCGTCTGACAAGATGGACAAACACATGTCACGATATGCGGACGTGTCCATTATGACAGTGTTACCCCCCTTGTCAGACGGTTTGATAACAATATTATTGTCATCTTCAAGGTCCCTGATGGCCTTTCTCTCTTTTTTGTTACAGTTGAACCTCAACGGAACTGGCTGTATGTTGGCTAGTTCTGCAATAGTGTGTTGGAGGAACACGTCCACGCAGGACACTTCCCCCATAGGAGGCATTTTTACACTTTTGTTTTTAAGAGATGTGAATGGACCCAGACCTTCTGCATTCGGAGATGGTTGATCAAGATTGAATAATGTACGGACGTCTTTTAAAATTTCTACGGGGACACCAAGTTCGCGACTTTCCCTTTTGTCTCTTAACTTGTGGAATTTATGCCATCTCAGTCTGCGGGCAAATAGATTTAAGTCCCTAGTCCACCGAAATATGTCAAACTTGTTGGTGGGGACAAATGAGAGTCCACGTCCCAGCAGACTGAGTTCGGTCGGGGAAAGAGTACGGGAAGAAAGGTTTATAATTCGTTTATCTAGCAGGGCCTGGTCTACCCTGCCTGTTTCTCGATATACTTGCTCCTCAGGGGATAATGTGACCCCTGGTCTAAAAAAGGAACAGAAGAACCTGATGCAGCTGTATTTGGCGTTTGGGAGGAATATTGTGGGCCCTGTCGTGCCCGATTGCCCCGTCCCCTGGACCTATATGCACCCCGTCCACGTCCCCTGCCCCTCGGGTTTCTCTCTTTCTCTGTATCAGAGAGTTCTGTATCCGTGGAGGAGATGTCAGTGTTCTGTGACGTGGGTGGGTTGGTTAGGAATTGGTAAGCTTTATTATCTCGGAAGTCCTGGGAGTCTCTGCTAAACTGTCGGTGTTTGCGGTCTTTTAGATGAAATTGATACCGCTCCACCGTATTCTGCAGCTGGACCTCTTTAGCAGAGAACTCCGGTTCCGATTGGAATTTCTTAGTGATGTCAATCTGTTCTTTTAATCCCGCCTCCGCCCGCTCCAGAACCACTCTCTCCTCGTCCACCAACAGTTGCATAAACCGTAAGGAACTGGCTGTGGCCTCCTTCTCCCACTTTTTTAAGAATTCTGGGTTCCTGATGCGGTGTGCAGGGGATAGGGTGATACGCAGTCCTCTTGGCACTATCCCCTGTTTGATGTAGTGCTCCAAGCCCTGCACCTCCCACCAGGAACTTATATGTTCTTTGTATAATCTAGTGAGTTCCGAGAAGGCGCCATTAAGGGTAGGGGTGTACTTTTTTTGTATAAATAGCTGTTCAGAGAACACCAAACTGGCTTCTGAGACCCACACGTTTCTGTCTAAGCCTGTGGTCAAAAATCCCGACATGCCTCAAAGTAACAAATACAATAAATGGTGGTCTTAGCAGGAAGGACCGTTAAGGCCTCCCGGTATACTGCTCAAAAATGCAAACAAAAGAACTAAAGGGGCAGTAGACTAAATAAAACTTTACTTTTAATACATCAGGAGATAAAAAAGCCCCTACTAGACAAACAACGATTAAGACGTGCCCGGTGGGTATAAGCACCGAACAAAAAATGCCACTGGTAAACAGGCAGGGGGGGGTGTGATAGACGGGCGGCGGATACGTAAACACAGACCACTAGCCCTAGTACCTCCCTGCTTGACCTGTGACACCCTATAAGTATCCGAGTGACGGGGTCCAAAAAACCCCGCAAGGGGTGGCCCAGACAGGAACTCTGTTCCTAGATACAATTCCCTGGTGAAGCCCTATTAGAGCAGTGCCAGAAAAAATAGGTGGAGTTCCTACTTGGGGATACTGAAGGGTACAAGTGAACACAATACAATAAAGAAAAAAAAGGGGTATAACACCACCTGAATGTAAGAGGTCAGAGTGAGTGCATACCTATATAGTCCCGACGCGTTTCTTCAGTTTAGAGCCCCAAGATTCTTCAGGGGACACGGGGCTGCGTGTTCATGTAAGTCAGACCTTGACTACGCCTAAGGACAATTTCATCTAAAAGACCGCAAACACCGACAGTTTAGCAGAGACTCCCAGGACTTCCGAGATAATAAAGCTTACCAATTCCTAACCAACCCACCCACGTCACAGAACACTGACATCTCCTCCACGGATACAGAACTCTCTGATACAGAGAAATAGAGAAACCCGAGGGGCAGGGGACGTGGACGGGGTGCATATAGGTCCAGGGGACGGGGCAATCGGGCACGACAGGGCCCACAATATTCCTCCCAAACGCCAAATACAGCTGCATCAGGTTCTTCTGTTCCTTTTTTAGACCAGGGGTCACATTATCCCCTGAGGAGCAAGTATATCGAGAAACAGGCAGGGTAGACCAGGCCCTGCTAGATAAACGAATTATAAACCTTTCTTCCCGTACTCTTTCCCCGACCGAACTCAGTCTGCTGGGACGTGGACTCTCATTTGTCCCCACCAACAAGTTTGACATATTTCGGTGGACTAGGGACTTAAATCTATTTGCCCGCAGACTGAGATGGCATAAATTCCACAAGTTAAGAGACAAAAGGGAAAGTCGCGAACTTGGTGTCCCCGTAGAAATTTTAAAAGACGTCCGTACATTATTCAATCTTGATCAACCATCTCCGAATGCAGAAGGTCTGGGTCCATTCACATCTCTTAAAAACAAAAGTGTAAAAATGCCTCCTATGGGGGAAGTGTCCTGCGTGGACGTGTTCCTCCAACACACTATTGCAGAACTAGCCAACATACAGCCAGTTCCGTTGAGGTTCAACTGTAACAAAAAAGAGAGAAAGGCCATCAGGGACCTTGAAGATGACAATAATATTGTTATCAAACCGTCTGACAAGGGGGGTAACACTGTCATAATGGACACGTCCGCATATCGTGACATGTGTTTGTCCATCTTGTCAGACGGAACGGGATATGAGATCCTTCGAAGTAGTCCTATTGACAACTTGCGAGGAACCCTGAAAAAAATCTTGATAAGGGCCAAAGACACCCATCTCATTAGTGACGAGGAATATGACTTCCTGTACCCCCTCTACCCGATTATGGCGACCTTTTACTGTTTGCCAAAAGTGCACAAAGAAACAACACCTATGAAAGGCCGCCCGATTGTCTCGGGCATCGGCAGTATATCACAGAACTGTGGGATATACGTTGACAGGGTTTTGCGTCCTTTTGTGGTGGCCCTGCCATCCTATGTGAGAGACACTGGCGATCTGCTAGGGAAACTCGAGGACATTTGTATAGAACCGGACTGGTTCCTAGCTTCCATCGACGTGGAGGCCCTCTACTCATCGATCCCACATGGACGAGGGTTGGAGGCCTCCAGTCACTATTTGAGTACAAGGGGGCAACAATTTTCTCAACACAACGACTTTACTTTAGAGCTCCTGGAATTCGTGTTGTCTAACAATGTCTTCATGTTCGATGGCCGAGTCTACCACCAGCTCAGGGGCACGGCGATGGGCAGTTCATGTGCCCCATCTTACGCCAACTTGCTCCTGGGCTGGTGGGAAGAATCGGTGGTGTTCAGTGACCCGCCAAGGTGGTTCACGGGTCATATCGCTCTCTGGTCTCGCTACATTGACGATATCTTTCTGTTATGGAGCGGACCAGAGAGCGATTTTAACAAATTGATTAGTGAACTTAATATCAATAATTTCAACCTTAGGTTCACATCGGTCATTGTGAAGGACTGCCTTCCGTTCCTGGATGTAGTCATCAGGAGGAACGACAAGGGCGGCCTTAACACATCCATCTATAGGAAACCTACCTCCACGAATTCCCTTCTTAGGTGGGACAGCTGTCATCCTGTCCCACTTAAGAGAGGGATACCCACCGGACAGTACCTGAGACTCAAGCGCAATTGCTCAGAGGACGCGGATTTTAAACTCCAGGCCCGCGACCTCAGGTCTAGGTTCCAGGAGAGGGGGTATCCGGATAGGACCCTCAGACTGGCCTATGAGAGAACCAGGACTCGTGCACGTACTGCACTTCTCCACCCAGCAAAGAGTAGAGAGCGCGTTTCTCAAGGTACTGTCCGGGTGGTAGGCACTTTTGACGCAGCTGCGTCACAGGTGAGAGGTATTTTGACACGCCACTGGGACACACTACTGATGGACCCAGACCTGGCCGAAGTTCTGGATCCCTCAGTTTCCCTCACATTTAGGAGGGGCAACAATTTGAGAGACAGATTGGTGCACAGCCATTTCACCACGGCGAACAAGCAAAAGACGTGGTTAGACAGATCCCTGACGGGTTGCCATAGATGTGGCCGCTGCAGCTTCTGTGTACACCTGACACAGGGAAAAACTTTCATTGGTGAACCCAAGGACACCGTTTACCATATTAAAAGCTTCCTGAACTGCCGCACTACGGGGGTGATCTATTTGATCACATGTGTGTGCGGCCTGCGTTATGTAGGCAAGACAGTCAGGGAGCTGCGGAAACGCATGGGGGAGCACCAAGGCGACATTCGCAACAATAGGGACACCCCCGTAGCGCGGCATGTGCAGACGGTCCATGATGGACGCATAACATCGATTAGTTTCATGGGGATCGAACATGTTGCCAAACCGACCCGTGGGGGGGACTGGAACAGGTCCATCCTCCAAAGGGAGTGTTGGTGGACATATACACTGAATACAGTAACCCCCAATGGACTTAATGAACAGTTGAATTTCAGCTGTTTTCTGTAATTTACTCCATTTTTCTGTATGGGCCCTGTGGCCACTTATTCTTACTTTTAACCTCATTCTTTGGTCTTGTACATGCGTGATTCTGATACAACTGTCAAATTACGTGTGAGGAGGTGGGGGATATGTAGGGAAATGCTGGGATCGCATTTGGACTTGCGAGCAATACGTCTCCCCCCATCCCTTTCCGATTTCCCCCCCCCCCCCCCTCACCTTCCATAGCCGGGATGGGTGTAGGTTCCCACATGTGGTTAAATGGGGAATCATCCATTTTTTAGGCTTAATCTATAAGTACCCTGCTTAATGTAGGAGATAATAAGACAGGATACTTTGTCTTACTGTGGAAACGGCCGACTGCACTATCGTGGATATGCACAGCAATCCGGCCATAAAGAGGTATCACTGCGCCCGTATGACCGAGGCTTGGCCTCGATCATGTGACCGCGTCTCTGACAGATACATGGGTGGCGCGACGCGGCCGGATGATGTCAGAACATGGCGCCGGCCGTGCGCTCCACACAAGCTCCATGGCACGCATGAGAGAGGCGCAGGCGCGATAACGTCACTTCCGCCTACGTGACCGCAACCTCAGGACGCCATACAGTAGCGTCATCAAGGGGCGCACATACCGGAAGTCCACGAGTTCCGACTGATGCGCTCCACCTGGCCCCCTAGCCTTATAATGCGGCGCTTTTCACCCCACCAGTGCCGGTCACAACTGCAGCAGACACCACCACACTGGGTCTTGCCACACAGTGCGCTAACAGCCACTCTCGACCGCAGCCGCAAACTAAGTAAGTTCTATACCTCTCCTAGATCTCATACAGACAATGGGGGAGGCTCACTTTCTGTCTATCTGACTATTGCTATAGTGACATATTTTTAGATGCACATGTCTTTGTCCTTAGGCGTAGTCAAGGTCTGACTTACATGAACACGCAGCCCCGTGTCCCCTGAAGAATCTTGGGGCTCTAAACTGAAGAAACGCGTCGGGACTATATAGGTATGCACTCACTCTGACCTCTTACATTCAGGTGGTGTTATACCCCTTTTTTTTCTTTATTGTATTGTGTTCACTTGTACCCTTCAGTATCCCCAAGTAGGAACTCCACCTATTTTTTCTGGCACTGCTCTAATAGGGCTTCACCAGGGAATTGTATCTAGGAACAGAGTTCCTGTCTGGGCCACCCCTTGCGGGGTTTTTTGGACCCCGTCACTCGGATACTTATAGGGTGTCACAGGTCAAGCAGGGAGGTACTAGGGCTAGTGGTCTGTGTTTACGTATCCGCCGCCCGTCTATCACACCCCCCCCTGCCTGTTTACCAGTGGCATTTTTTGTTCGGTGCTTATACCCACCGGGCACGTCTTAATCGTTGTTTGTCTAGTAGGGGCTTTTTTATCTCCTGATGTATTAAAAGTAAAGTTTTATTTAGTCTACTGCCCCTTTAGTTCTTTTGTTTGCATTTTTGAGCAGTATACCGGGAGGCCTTAACGGTCCTTCCTGCTAAGACCACCATTTATTGTATTAGTAGAGGAGGGAAAGACAAGAAGTTCAGTTTTTGAGAGGTTCAGTTTTAGATACAGAGAGGACATGATATCAGAGACAGCTGCCAGACAATTACTGGTATTTTGGAGTAAAGCAGGGTTAATGTCAGGGGATGAAGTGTATAGTTGGGTGTCGTCAGCATAGAGGTGGTATCGAAAGCCAAATCTAATGATAGTCTGTCTGATAGGGGGCTGTATAGAGGGAGAAGAGTAGAGGACCTAGTACTGAGCCCTGAGGAATGCCAACATCAAGAGGAAGAGGAAAAGAAGAAGAGCCAGCGAATGATACACCAAAGGAGCGGCCAGAGAGATAGAAAGAGAACTAAAAGACAGCAGTGTCCTTAAGGCCAATTGAATGGAGCATGGTGAGAAGGAGTTTATGGTCTATGGTATCAAACGCTGCAGAGAGATCCAGCAGAATCAGTAGAGAATAGTCACCATTTCTTTTTGCTGTTAGGAGATCGTTAGACACTTTAGTAAGGGCAGTTTCTGTCAAGTGAAGAGGGCAAAAGGCAGATTGTAAGGGGTCAAGAAGAGAGTTTGCAGAGAGATAGCTTATTAAGCGAGTGTAGACAAGACGTTCAAGTAGTTTAGAGATGAAGGGGAGGTTAGAAACAGGTCGGTAGTTAGCAGCACAGGTCGGGTCAAGAGATGGTTTCTTTAGTAGTGGGGTTATAATAGAGTGTTTGAAAGAGGAGGGAAAGATAACAGAAGAGAGAGAGAGGTTAAACATTGTAGTTAGGTGAGTGATGACAGCCAGGGACAGGGACTGGAGGAGGTGTGATGGAATAGGATCACTGCTGCAGGTCATGGGTCGAGAAGAAGAGCTGGAGACTTCTTTCTCTGTTATAGGGTCAAAAGAGGAGAGAGAGCATGTGGAGGAATTGGAGGGAGGAGGATTGAAATTATTTGGGACTGGGAGATTATTTCCTGCCGGATACTGCCAATCTTGTCTCTGAAGTAAGTGGCCATGCCATCAGCGCAGAGGTCAGTGACAGGTTCTGGAACTTTAGGGCTTAGAAGGGAATGAAAAGTGTCAAAGAGTCGTTTTGGGTTATTTGAGAGTGAGGAGATGAAAGAGGTGAAGTACTTTTGTTTGGCAATGTTGATAGCCGAATTGTATGTTTTGAGCATAAATTTATAATGGAGGAAGTTTGCTGATATTCGCGATTTTCTCCATAAGCGTTCTTCACATCTGGAGCAGGTGTGTGCTAGGGTTGCCGTGTTCTGTGTCTAGAGGATTGGATTGATATTGGAGCTACTTCATCTAGCGTGGTTTTGAGGGTCTGGTTGTAATGATTGGCAGCTAAGTCTGGACAGGGGAGGGAAGCGATTGGGGTAAGAGCTAGTTGTAGGATGTTAAGTTGCTGGCAGTTATTGGTGTGTAGGTTTCTGTACGTGTGAAAAGTAGAATTGCAATGAGAAAAGTGAAAGGTCTTTATGGTAAATGAAAGAAGATTGTGGTCATAAATTGGGAAGGATAAGTTACTAAAGTTTGAGACTGAGCAGTGAACAGAAGAATACTGGATCAAGTATATTGCCCTGTTGTGCATGGCAATGGAAGTAAGTTGTGATAGGCCAAGAGAGGAGGTTAAAAAAAGAAAGTGAGCGGCTAATGGAGAAGTAGGATCATCAATGGGGATAATAAAATCACCCATAATAAGAGTTGGTGATTCAGAAGATAGGAAGTGAGGAAGCCAAGCTGCAAAGTGATCCTGAAATTCATGGGGGGAGCCTGGGGGACGATAGACAACTGCAACTCTCAAGGGGAATGGATAGAAGAGTCTAATGGTGTGAACCTCAAAAGAGGGGAATGTGAGAGGGTACAGGGGGAATGACCTGAAATGTGTACTGTGGCGAAAGTAGTATGCCTACTCCTCCACCGTGCCTGTCATCAGGTCTGAGGGTATGGGAGAAGTGAAGTCCACCAAAGATTAGGGCAGCAGGGCAAGCAGTGTCAAAGGGTTGAAGCCAGGTTTCTGTAAGAGCTAGCAAGTTCAGAGAGTGTGAGAGGAAGAAATCGTGGGTAGTTTGTTACGAACCTACCGTGCGTTCCAGAGTGCGCAGTTAAAAGAGACTGTAGAGAATGTGCAGTGAACATTAATAAGATTTTTGGGGTTTCTGTGTGTGGCAGAGGAGAAGTTAGCAACAGATGGAGGGCCAGAATTTGGTGAAATATCCCCTGCAGCTAGTAGCAGGAGAACAGAAAGAGACAGCAATTGGTTGAAAGATTTAAAGTATATTGGTGTTTTCTATGCTGCACCATGGAGGAAGATAGTTAATGGTGATGTATGAGGGTATAAAGTGTATGCGAACTGAACAAGGGTGAGGGAAGGAGAGAGGGACTGATGTGCAGAGAAGGGACAGAGGGTGGGAGGTGTGGTTAATTTTGAAAGTAGACAGCCATAGTGATGAGAAGAGCAGCCAGAGCCTGAGTGAAGCAATATTGTATCAAACCCGTGCTATGTGTAACTTTGTTTCACCTCAGCGGCTTAGTCGCCTCCTGACGAAGCAGCTGAGGTGAAACGCGCATCGAGGTCTTGCACTCAGAGCTAGTATCCTCCTGTGTTCACTATGTCTTCAGGTACGTCCTGCGTATAGTACTGCTTTACATTTATATATGGTTTTTTATCACATCCATATTTGGCCCTGGATACATTTTGTTGGGTCATCGCTATACCTCGGGACTTAGTGACAGACTTGACTTGAGATATTTTGTACTACACTTGTCAGTCTTGGTTGCCTATGTTCCCTGGACGTGTGGTGCTACTCATGGACATCCAGTTATTATTTGTTTCTGCCATATAGTATATAGCCCAAATTGGGGGTCACTACTACTATTTGTTATGCAGATTCGGTTGTCCTTGAATTACAGCCACCTTTACCTGTCGGCCACCCATGCTTATTGCTGCATGGATATACATGTAAACGCAGTTGTGTATACTGCCCTTTGCTTCTCTGTACACTGTCTACCATCCTGTCTTTTCCCTATATTTTATATTTGATAATAAATTGATATTTTGGTATATTCTCTCCACTTGTTTTTTTGCTAGTAGATTAGATGCCACACAGGTGGAATGTTTTGCAGTCTAGTCAGACAGAGTCAGTCTAGACAGAGAGGTTTTTGTAGGTTAAACATAACTGCCATGATTAACTGCTAAGCGCTTAAGCAATATGGCGCTTTGGCTCTTTAAAGTTTGTCCCTCTCGTATAAGTCACAGCTGGATGCTGGGGAATAATACTTTTAAAATCTTCCTCTGCTCTTAAAATGTGGCAGTATCTTTTTAAAGGGGTTCTGCAATTTTTTTTAACTGATGATCTATCCTTTGGATAGATCATCAGCATCTGATCGGAGGGGGCCGACACCCAGGTCCTCCACCGATCAGCTGTTTGAGAAGGCAGCGGCGCTCCAGCAGCGCCACGGCCTTCTCACTGTTTACCGCTGGCCGAGTGACGCCACGACTAGTATAAACTAGCGTGGGCAGGGCTAAGCTCCATGCAAGGGAACGGAGTTTAGCCGTGCCTACGCTAGTTGATACTAGTCGTGATGTCAGTGGGCCTGCGGTAAACAGTGAGAAGGCTGCGGCGCTGCTGGAGCGCCGCTGCCTTCTAAAACAGCTGATCAGTGGGGGTCCCGGGTGTCGGACCCCGGCCGATTAGATGCTGATGATCTATCCAGAGGATAGATCATCAGTTAAAACAAAGTGCAGAACCCCTTTAATATTTGTCTCACTTTATGATACTGTATGTCATATGTGCCAATACATCATGCAATGGTCTCTTTGTTAGATTTTTGTTGATTCTCTAGAAGTTCTCTCCTTTCTGTAGTCTTAGCTCTTCTATACGCCTGATGTAGCACTTCTTTTAGGTAACCTCGTTCTAGGAACCTTTTGTTTAGTGTTTTGCTTTCACGTTCAAATGCTTCACTACTTGAACAGTTCCTTTTTGCCCGTAAATACTGGCCTGTGTGAATTCCTCTCTTGAGGGCATGTGAAAGATAGCTTTTCCAGTGCAAAAAACTATTAGGCGAAATAGGTTTCCTAAAGACTTCTGTTAATACGCTTCCATCAGGTTGTAGGGTAAAGGTCAAATCTAAAAAATTATATTTACTTTCATCTATCTCGGCTGTAAATCTAAGCCCTATTACATTATTGTTCAAAGTTGGCACAAATTGCTGAAAATCATCTAGTGCCGCCCTAAAAAATCTAAATATTGTTAATGTAACGACTAGAGTTGTCCTGAACGACTAGAGTTGTTCGCTTGTTTGGGTTCTCCGCGGCGGGAGAACATATACGATGTTCAGTCCGCCCCTATTCGTCATCATTGAGTAAACTTTGACCCTCTACCTCACAGTCAGCAGACACATTCCAGCGAATCAGCAGCAGACCCTTCCTACCAGACCCTCCCACCTCCTGGACAGCATCCATTTTAGATTCATTCGGAAGCTGCCTTCTTAGTGAGAGGAGGGACAGTGTAGCTGCTGCTGATTTAATAGGGAAATCGATAGCTAAGCAAGTGTATTCAGTGTCCACTACAGTCCTGAAGGACTCATCTGATCTCTGCTGTAAGGACAGCGCCCCAAAAAGCCCTTTTTAGGGCTAGAACTTCAGTCTGCTTTTATTTTTATTTTTTCCTGTGTAATCTAATTGCAGTTGCCTGCCTGCCAGCGTGTGTGTCAGGCTCACAGCGTATACTGTGCCCACTTGCCCAGTGCCACCACTCATATCTGGTGTCACAATAGCTTGCATTTAAAAAAAACTAAAAAAAACTTTTTTGACTGTGAAATAATAGCAGTTAGTTTCCTTCACACGTGTGTGTTTCAGGGCCTGCCAGGGCACAGTGTCACAACAGTGCCACTCATATCTGGTGTAACAGTAGTGTTCATTTAAAAAAACTAGAAATTTGAGTGTGAAATAATAGCAGTCAGTTGCCTGCCCTTCACACGTGTGCGTTTCAGGGCCTGCCAGGGCACAGTGTCACACCAGTGCAACTCATATCTGGTGTAACAGTAGTGTACATTAAAAAAAAAACTAGAAATTTGACTGTAATAGATTGAATAGCAGTTAGTTGTCTGCAAGCGTGTGTGTCAGGCCTACAGCATCTACTCTGCCAACTTCTGCCAACTCGTATCTGGTGTCACAGTAGCTTGCACGCATAGAACCACAAATCGAAAAAAAAAATGACAGGCAGAGGCAGGCCACCCCGCAGGGGCCGTCGTGGTCGTGGTGCTGTGATTCCCTTTGGCCCTAGATTAATGCCCAGTGTTCAGAGGCCACGTACCCTGAACTCGAAAAGTTCTGAGGACATAGTTGACTGGCTAACACAGGACACCCAATCTTCTACAGCTTCCACTAGGAACCTTGACGCACCATCCTCCTCGAGCTTAGCTTCGGGCACCTCTCAAGTTACCACTCGCCCGCCTGCCGCCACCACCAACACTAGCACCTCAACCGCTTCACTTGATCTGTCAGAGGAGTTATTTACAAATCAGTTGGAAGAAATGAGTGATGCGCAACCATTATTGCCAGAGGATGTAGATAACAGGGATATGTCTCAGTCAGGCAGCATTACACACATGGACGTACGGTGTGATGATGATGATGTCGTGAGAAGTACAACACCCACCTAGGTACAATTGCTTTGTGAAGGCACATGATCGCACATCACAAATGCTTATGGGATCAACACATGAGTATAAGCAGCACACAAACTCAAAGCCGCCATCCTCCTCCTGGTCCAGCATCTTCAGCCACGTCAACCACTGCTGTCCTCCTTGCCCCCTCTCAACCATCCGCCACTCCGTCTCTCACCTTGAGCAGTTCATGCTCATCTGCCCACAGTCAGGTGTCTGTCAAGGACATGTTTGAGCGTAAGAACCCAATGTCACAAAGTCACCCCCTTGCCCGGCGTCTGACAGCTGGCTTGTCGGAACTCTTAGCCGCCAGCTTTTACCATACAAGCTGGTGGAGTCTGAGGCCTTAAAAAAACTTGTAGCTATTGGGACACCGCAGTGGAAGGTACCAGGCCGAAATTTCTTTGCACAAAACCTGTACTCGATTGTGCAAAAGGAAGTAATGGCATGTCTGGCACACAGTGTTGGGGCAAGGGTCCATCTGACCACTGATACCTGGTCTGCAAAGCACGGTCAGGGCAGGTATATCACCTACACTGCGCATTGGGTAAACCTGCTGATGGCTGCCAAGCATGGAATAAGTGGCTCTGCAGAGGAGTTAGTGACACCGCCACGACTTGCAGGCAGGCCTGCTGCCACCTCCTCTACTCCTCCTACTCCATCCTCTTCCATAACCTCCTCGGCTGAGTCCTCTTCTGCTGCTGCGTCTTGCTCCACATCAACGACACCCCCCCAGCTCCCCAGGGGCTATTCCACATCCCGGATTCGGCAGTGTCACGCCGTCTTGGGGTTGACTTGCCTGAAAGCAGAGAGTCACACCGGACCAGCACTCCTGTCCACCCTGAACGCACAGGTGGATCAGTGGCTGACTCTGCACCAACTGGAGATCAGCAAAGTGGTGTGTGACAATGGAAGCAATTTGTTGGCGGAATTGAATTTGGGCAAGTTGACACATGTGCCGTGTATGGCACATGTGTGTAATCTGATCGTACAACACTTTGTGCATAAGTACCCAGGCTTACAGGACGTCCTCAAGCAGGCCAGGAAGGTGTGTGGCCATTTCAGGCGTTCCTACACGGCCATGGCGCTCTTTTCAGACATCCAGCGGCGAAACAACATGCCAGTGATGCGCTTGATTTGCGACAGCCCGACACGTTGGAATTCAACACTCCTAATGTTCGACCGCCTGCTCCAACAAGAAAAAGCCGTCAACGAGTATTTGTATGACTGAGGTGCTAGGACAGCCTCTGCGGAGCTGGGAATTTTTTTGCCACGTTACTGGACGCTCATTCGCAATGCCTGTAGGCTCATGCGTCCTTTTGAGGAGGTGACAAACCTAGTCAGTCGCACCGAAGGCACCATCAGCGACATCATCCCATTTTTTTTCTTCCTGGAGCGTGCCCTGCGAAGAGTGCTGGATCAGGTCGTAGATGAGCGTGAAGAGGAAGAGTTGTGGTCACCACCACCAGAAACAGCCTTATCAGCATCGCTTGCTGGACCTGCGGCAAAGCCGGAAGAGGAGTCAGAGGAAGAGGAGTCAGAAGAGGAATTTTGCTTTGAGGAGGAGGAGGAAGACCAACCACAACAGGAATCCCAGGGTGCTCATTGTCACCTATCTGGTACCCGTGGTGTTGTACATGGCTGGGGGGAAGAACATACCTTCAGTGAGATCACTGAGGATGAGGAACGGGACATGAGTAGCTTGGCATCCAACCTTGTGCAAATGGGGTCTTTCATGCTGTCGTGCCTGTTGAGGGACCCTCGTATAAAAAGGCTGAAGGGAGAACGACCTGTACTGGGTGT
The DNA here is from genome assembly GCF_014858855.1 of Bufo gargarizans. Taxonomy (NCBI): domain Eukaryota; kingdom Metazoa; phylum Chordata; class Amphibia; order Anura; family Bufonidae; genus Bufo; species Bufo gargarizans. The sequence goes on along the minus strand of NC_058082.1, from coordinate 314,168,065 downwards.
CCACGCTACTAGACCCCCGGTATAAGCAGAAAGTGCCTGAAATGTTACCGAATTATTGGAAGTCGGAAAGGATGCAGCAGTTCCAAAATAAATTAAAAAGTATGCTTTACACAGCGTATAAGGGTGATGTCACAGCACAACAGGAATCTAACTGGGGAAGATGTGAAAGTAATCCTCCTCCTACCACGACCACGCCGGCAAGGACAGGACGCTTTACAGATGTGTTGTTGATGGAGGACATGCAGAGCTTTTTAAGTCCTACTCATCGCTACAGCCCTTTGAGGTCCACCCTCAGAGAACGACTCGACCAACAGGTAGCAGACTACCTCGCCTTAACTGCAGATATCGACACTCTGAGGAGCGATAAACCCCTTGACTACTGGGTGGGCAGGCTTGACCTGTGGCCTGAGCTATCCCAATTTGCGATAGAACTTCTGTCCTGCCCCGCTTCAAGTGTCCTGTCAGAAAGGACCTTCAGTGCAGCAGGAGGTATTGTCACTGAGAAGAGAAGTCGCCTAGGTCAAAAAAGTCTAGATTACCTCACCTTTATTAAGATGAATGAGGGATGGATCCCAAGGGGACTGACAGTGGGCGATACATTCAACTAAAAAAGGCCTGGTGATGAGATGATCTGCCTTGGGCTAAAAATGGTCCACACGCTGCTGTATTTTATCTCTGAATGCTGGATGACTTGCGTGACTTATCCACCACCAACTAGGGTTCAAGCCACAATGTTTTAGGGCACTTTCTGCCTGGGAAACTAACATCAATTTTTCTGCCCGCTGCTACAGCAGCGGCTAAACAATACCTGATTTTTCAGGCATGTGTACATGCCTAATTTTTCTGGCCTCTGGTGCTGCACTGTGGCTTCAAAAACCAAACAAAAAAAAAGGCAAATACATGTGTCAATTCCCCTTTGTGATCGTTACCTTGTTGTGGTGAAGGGGCTTACGTATCACAATGAAGCGACCACCTCTATGAGTGTGTTGGCAATGTTGGCACACCCCAGATGGTAAGGTCGTTGCTTCATTATGAACAGACCAAAAGCGATTGGCTGGATAATTTTGCATAGAAAAAACAAACTTTCTTTGTGATCATCTAAGGCAGGGATCAGCAACCTCCGGCACTCCAGCTGTTGTGAAACTACAACTCCCAGCATGCTCCACTCACTTCTATGGGAGTTCTGAGAACAGCCAAGCAAGTGTGCATGCTGGGAGTTGCAGTTTGACCACATCTGGAGTGCCGGAGGTTGCTGACCCCTGATCTAAGGTGATCATTAAAGCCTATTAGGCCAACAATGGACCCACACTGCAGAATCATTGTTTTCTGGGTCACTTAACTGTCACTGAACGACCTCAGCACGACCATAGACTTTGAAAAAACCCCATCTCCTGCAATCTCCCAAACATGCGCACGAGCACAGTCATCACTACACCAAGATTGACGCATAGAGAAATAAAATGTATGTCATGAGTGTGTCAACTATTGACAACTCTTTGCGGTTGTTTAAAATCTATTCCATACACGTCCCCTGATAGGGGACGTAACAGGGATTAAACTGATAAGAATAGTACTACTCACACCACTCATATCTGGTGGCACATTAGATTGCACGTGCAGTGCCCCAAATTTGAAGTAGGAGGACCGACCCAGCATCTTTTTCCATCTCCCGGTTCCTAAAATCGATGCCATATACACGTTCCCTGATAGGGAACGTAACAGGGATTAAACTGACAAGAATAGTACTACTTAACACACCACTCATATCTGGTGGCACATTAGATTGCACGCGCAGTGCCCCAAATTGGAATTAAGAGGACCGACCAAGCATCTTTTTCCATCTCCCGGTTCCTAAAATCGATTCCATATACACGTTGCCTGATAGGGGACGTAACAGGGATTAAACTGATAGGAATAGTACTACTTAACACACCACTCCTATTTGGTGGCACAGTATATTGCACGCGCATTGCCCCAAATTGGAAGGAGAAGGACCAACCAAGCATCTTTTTCCAACTCCCGGTTCCTAAAATCTATTCCATACAGGGATTAAACTGATTGGAATAGTACTACTTAACACACCTTATAATAACGCAGAGAGAGGCAACGCAGAGAGAGGAGTCTGAGGAGGAAGGTGGCTTTGAGGAGGTGGAAGACCAAACACAGCAGGCGTCCCAGGGGGCTTGTTGTCACCTTTCGGGGACCCTTGGTGTTGTATGTGGCTGGATGGAGGAGAGACCTTCAATGACATCAGTGAGGACAAGGAACGGGACATGGCTAGCTTGGTATCCAACCTTGTGCAAATGGGGAGTTTGCGGTTGTGCAAATGGACTGTTTGCGGTTGTTTGCGGTGCGTTAAACAGGGAGTTTGGTCTGTCACTGTGAAGCGAGTGTAACCGTTACACTACCTGATCGATACAACATCATACCTGATGTTTTAAAGCACGTTATTACAAACAATTTAGGATGTTAGGTGATTTATGCCCTTTATGGATTAAAACCCGACTCTGCGTCAACTACGTAATTTTCCATGGGAGTTTTGCATGGATCCCCCTCCGGCATGCCACATTCCAGGTGTTAGTCCCCTTGAAACAACTTTTCCATTACTATTGTGGCCAGAAAGAGTCACTGTGGGTTTTAAAATTCGCCTGCCCATTGAAGTCAATGGCGGTTCGCCCGTTTGCGAACAGAAAATTTCATGTTTGCGACATCTCTACCATTAACCTGTAAATATGGGATATGACTGATACTATGACTATAACTGTAGCGATGCATAATACATAGTTGCCACTATAATACAATTTGATTGGACTGTCCCTGAAGTCTTGGCAAATTGGGCTGACCCAGGCCATAAATGGATGGGTAAGTATGGTGATATGACAGGTGCTATAGCTGTATATACATGAGAATTGTCAGTAAATATGATATGACTGGTACTAGAAGAAATGTATACAGTATGGCCATTTCTGCCATTACAGACTATTTATTACAGGCCTCGACTGCTGCTCCTGCACTTTCTAGCCTACCCCTGCTATATGTAGCCCACCACTGTTTTACTCTACACCTTGCAGGGGATGCCAGGCAACCCAACGGTCAGTGATATCCTCCCTTCTCCTTCTCTTTCCCATGCAGGTATCATATCCAGCAGGTCCCTAGAATGTACTGAATGGAAGGCCACCTATTCCCCAAGTGCAGCGGGCTCCTCCTGCTCAAACAATTTTAGATTTTGCTGCCCCTTTGCTGGCATTTGATTTAGCAAGCAGTTGGAGGATGAAGCAGCTGCCAAAGAGGATCTCTAGTCCTCCAGAAGTAGGAAGAGGGTCCAAAAGGTCCACATGTCCCATATGAGTAGACTAGTGCTGTACACCACACATGATAGTTCAAGGCCCTGTTAAGTATTTTACATTGGAGCCCAGGAGCTTGAAGTTAGTCATCTAGATTTAGGGCTCATGCACACGGAGTACGCAAAAAACCTGTGTGACATCCGTGTGACATCTGTATATTTTGAGAATTCATTGTAACAATGCATGTCCTTCTCCACCAGTGTAACAGTGCCTGTCCTTGTGGAATGGACTTGCAGACATTTAGATACTGAATGCACACAGAGTAGGGATGAGCGAACTCGAACTGTATAGTTCGGGTTCGTACCGAATTTTGGGGTGTCCGTGACACGGACCCGAACCCGGACATTTTCGTAAAAGTCCGTGTTCGGGTTCGGTGTTCGTCGCTTTCTTGGCGCTTTTGTGACGCTTTCTTGGCGCTTTTTGAAAGGCTGCAAAGCAGCCAATCAACAAGCGTCATACTACTTGCCCCAAGAGGCCGTCACAGCCATGCCTACTATTGGCATGGCTGTGATTGGCCAGAGCACCATGTGACCCAGCCTCTATTTAAGCTGGAGTCACATAGCGCCGCCCGTCACTCTGCTCTGATTAGCGTAGGGAGAGGTTGCGGCTGCGACAGTAGGGCGAGATTAGGCAGATTAACTCCTCCAAAGGACTTGATTAATCGATCGATCTGCAGCTGTGCATCATTGAGCTGCTGAAATTAAATTGCTCACTGTTTTTAGGCTGCCCAGACCGTTTGTCAGTCACTTTTTTCTGGGGTGATCGGCGGCCATTTTGTGTCTTGTGCGGTGCTGCGACCAAGTGCATCCAAGCTGCGACCAAGTGCATTTAACCCTCAATGGTGTGGTTGTTTTTTGGCTAAAGCCTACATCAGGGTGAAGCTGTCACACCAAGTGCATTTAACCAGCAATAGTCTGTTTATTTTTTGGCCATATACTACATCAGGGGCAAGCTGCGCCTGTCACCAAGTGCATTTAACCCTCAATGGTGTGGTTGTTTTTTGGCTAAAGCCTACATCAGGGTGAAGCTGTCACACCAAGTGCATTTAACCAGCAATAGTCTGTTAATTTTTTGGCCATATACTAAATCAGGGGCAAGCTGCGCCCGTCACCAAGTGCATTTAACCCTCAGTAGTGTGGTTGGTCAAGCTGTCACACCAAGTGCATTTAACCAGCAATAGTCTGTTCATTTTTTGGCCATATACCACATCAGGGGCAAGCTGCGCCCGTCACCAAGTGCATTTAACCCTCAGTAGTGTGGTTGGTCAAGCTGTCACACCAAGTGCATTTAACCAGCAATAGTCTGTTCATCTTTTGGCCATATACTACATCAGGGGCAAGCTGCGCCCGTCACCAAGTGCATTTAACCCTCAGTAGTGTGGTTGGTCAAGCTGTCACACCAAGTGCATTTAACCAGCAATAGTCTGTTCATTTTTTGGCCATATACTACATCAGGGGCAAGCTGCGCCTGTCACCAAGTGCATTTAACCCACAATGGTGTGGTTGTTTTTTGGCTAAAGCCTACATCAGGGTGAAGCTGTCACACCAAGTGCATTTAACCAGCAATAGTCTGTTCATTTTTTGGCCATATACTACATCAGGGGCAAGCTGCGCCCGTCACCAAGTGCATTTAACCCTCAGTAGTGTGGTTGGTCAAGCTGTCACACCAAGTGCATTTAACCAGCAATAGTGTGGTTATTTTTTGGCCATATCCCAGTCTAATTCTGTCACTAAATCCATACCGGTCACCCAGCGCCTAAATACTAGGCCTCAAATTTATATCCCGCTAAATCTGTCGTTACCGCTGTACTGTTGTGGCTGGGCAAGTTATTTAGTGTCCGTCAAAGCACATTTTTTGTTCAGGGTTGAAATACAATTCCCAATTTAGCAATTTCATAATTTAGTGGTTTCTGCTATATCAGAGCTATTTGAAATCTATCCCTAAAAGGGTATATAATATTCAAGGTGCACATAGGGTCATTCAGAATAACTTCACACACACGCTACTGTGCATTTCCAAGTCTAATTCTGTTAGTAAATCCATACCGGTCACCCAGCGCCTAAATACTAGGCCTCAAATTTATATCCCGCTAAATCTGTCGTTACCGCTGTACTGTTGTGGCTGGGCAAGTTATTTAGTGTCCGTCAAAGCACATTTTTTGTTCAGGGTTGAAATACAATTCCCAATTTAGCAATTTCATAATTTAGTGGTTTCTGCTATATCAGAGCTATTTGAAATCTATCCCTAAAAGGGTATATAATATTCAAGGTGCACATAGGGTCATTCAGAATAACTTCACACACACGCTACTGTGCATTTCCAAGTCTAATTCTGTCACTAAATCCATACCGGTCACCCAGCGCCTAAATACTAGGCCTCAAATTTATATCCCGCTAAATCTGTCGTTACCGCTGTCCTGTTGTGGATGGGCAAGTTATTTAGTGTCCGTCAAAGCACATTTTTTGTTCTGGGTTGAAATACAATTCCCAATTTAGCAATTTCATAATTTAGTGATTTCTGCTATATCAGAGCTATTTGAAATCTATCCCTAAAAGGGTATATAATATTCAAGGTGCACATAGGGTCATTCAGAATAACTTCACACACACGCTACTGTGCATTTCCAAGTCTAATTCTGTTAGTAAATCCATACCGGTCACCCAGCGCCTAAATACTAGGCCTCAAATTTATATCCCGCTAAATCTGTCGTTACCGCTGCCCTGTTGTGGATGGGCAAGCTATTTAGTGTCCGTCAAAGCACATTTTTTGTTCAGGGTTGAAATACAATTCCCAATTTAGCAATTTCATAATTTAGTGGTTTCTGCTATATCAGAGCTATTTGAAATCTATCCCTAAAAGGGTATATAATATTCAAGGTGCACATAGGGTCATTCAGAATAACTTCACACACACGCTACTGTGCATTTCCAAGTCTAATTCTGTCACTAAATCCATACCGGTCACCCAGCGCCTAAATACTAGGCCTCAAATTTATATCCCGCTAAATCTGTCGTTACCGCTGTCCTGTTGTGGATGGGCAAGTTATTTAGTGTCCGTCAAAGCACATTTTTTGTTCTGGGTTGAAATACAATTCCCAATTTAGCAATTTCATAATTTAGTGATTTCTGCTATATCAGAGCTATTTGAAATCTATCCCTAAAAGGGTATATAATATTCAAGGTGCACATAGGGTCATTCAGAATAACTTCACACACACGCTACTGTGCATTTCCAAGTCTAATTCTGTTAGTAAATCCATACCGGTCACCCAGCGCCTAAATACTAGGCCTCAAATTTATATCCCGCTAAATCTGTCGTTACCGCTGTCCTGTTGTGGATGGGCAAGCTATTTAGTGTCCGTCAAAGCACATTTTTTGTTCAGGGTTGAAATACAATTCCCAATTTAGCAATTTCATAATTTAGTGGTTTCTGCTATATCAGAGCTATTTGAAATCTATCCCTAAAAGGATATATAATATTCAAGGTGCACATAGGGTCATTCAGAATAACTTCACACACACGCTACTGTGCATTTCCAAGTCTAATTCTGTCACTAAATCCATACCGGTCACCCAGCGCTTAAATACTAGGCCTCAAATTTATATCCCGCTAAATCTGTCGTTACCGCTGTCCTGTTGTGGATGGGCAAGTTATTTAGTGTCCGTCAAAGCACATTTTTTGTTCTGGGTTGAAATACAATTCCCAATTTAGCAATTTCATAATTTAGTGATTTCTGCTATATCAGAGCTATTTGAAATCTATCCCTAAAAGGGTATATAATATTCAAAGTGCACATAGGGTCATTCAGAATAACTTCACACACACGCTACTGTGCATTTCCAAGTCTAATTCTGTTAGTAAATCCATACCGGTCACCCAGCACCTAAATACTAGGCCTCAAATTTATATCCCGCTAAATCTGTCGTTACCGCTGTCCTGTTGTGGCTGGGCAAGTTATTTGGTGTCCGTTAAAGCACATTTTTTGTTCAGGGTTGAAATACAATTCCCAATTTAGCAATTTCATAATTTAGTGGTTTCTGCTATATCAGAGCTATTTGAAATCTATCCCTAAAAGGGTATATAATATTCAAGGTGCACATAGGGTCATTCAGAATAACTTCACACACACGCTACTGTGCATTTCCAAGTCTAATTCTGTTAGTAAATCCATACCGGTCACCCAGCGCCTAAATACTAGGCCTCAAATTTATATCCCGCTAAATCTGTCGTTACCGCTGTCCTGTTGTGGATGGGCAAGCTATTTAGTGTCCGTCAAAGCACATTTTTTGTTCAGGGTTGAAATACAATTCCCAATTTAGCAATTTCATAATTTAGTGGTTTCTGCTATATCAGAGCTATTTGAAATCTATCCCTAAAAGGGTATATAATATTCAAGGTGCACATAGGGTCATTCAGAATAACTTCACACACACGCTACTGTGCATTTCCAAGTCTAATTCTGTCACTAAATCCATACCGGTCACCCAGCGCCTAAATACTAGGCCTCAAATTTATATCCCGCTAAATCTGTCGTTACCGCTGTCCTGTTGTGGATGGGCAAGTTATTTAGTGTCCGTCAAAGCACATTTTTTGTTCTGGGTTGAAATACAATTCCCAATTTAGCAATTTCATAATTTAGTGATTTCTGCTATATCAGAGCTATTTGAAATCTATCCCTAAAAGGGTATATAATATTCAAGGTGCACATAGGGTCATTCAGAATAACTTCACACACACGCTACTGTGCATTTCCAAGTCTAATTCTGTTAGTAAATCCATACCGGTCACCCAGCACCTAAATACTAGGCCTCAAATTTATATCCCGCTAAATCTGTCGTTACCGCTGTCCTGTTGTGGCTGGGCAAGTTATTTGGTGTCCGTTAAAGCACATTTTTTGTTCAGGGTTGAAATACAATTCCCAATTTAGCAATTTCATAATTTAGTGGTTTCTGCTATATCAGAGCTATTTGAAATCTATCCCTAAAAGGGTATATAATATTCAAGGTGCACATAGGGTCATTCAGAATAACTTCACACACACGCTACTGTGCATTTCCAAGTCTAATTCTGTTAGTAAATCCATACCGGTCACCCAGCGCCTAAATACTAGGCCTCAAATTTATATCCCGCTAAATCTGTCGTTACCGCTGTCCTGTTGTGGATGGGCAAGTTATTTAGTGTCCGTCAAAGCACATTTTTTGTTCTGGGTTGAAATACAATTCCCAATTTAGCAATTTCATAATTTAGTGGTTTCTGCTATATCAGAGCTATTTGAAATCTATCCCTAAAAGGGTATATAATATTCAAGGTGCACATAGGGTCATTCAGAATAACTTCACACACACGTTACTGTGCATTTCCAAGTCTAATTCTGTTAGTAAATCCATACCGGTCACCCAGCGCCTAAATACTAGGCCTCAAATTTATATCCCGCTAAATCTGTCGTTACCGCTGTCCTGTTGTGGCTGGGCAAGTTATTTAGTGTCCGTCAAAGCACATTTTTTGTTCAGGGTTGAAATACAATTCCCAATTTAGCAATTTCATAATTTAGTGGTTTCTGCTATATCAGAGCTATTTGAAATCTATCCCTAAAAGGGTATATAATATTCAAGGTGCACATAGGGTCATTCAGAATAACTTCACACACACGCTACTGTGCATTTCCAAGTCTAATTCTGTCACTAAATCCATACCGGTCACCCAGCGCCTAAATACTAGGCCTCAAATTTATATCCCGCTAAATCTGTCGTTACCGCTGTGCTGTTGTGGATGGGCAAGTTATTTAGTGTCCGTCAAAGCACATTTTTTGTTCTGGGTTGAAATACAATTCCCAATTTAGCAATTTCATAATTTAGTGGTTTCTGCTATATCAGAGCTATTTGAAATCTATCCCTAAAAGGGTATATAATATTCAAGGTGCACATAGGGTCATTCAGAATAACTTCACACACACGTTACTGTGCATTTCCAAGTCTAATTCTGTTAGTAAATCCATACCGGTCACCCAGCGCCTAAATACTAGGCCTCAAATTTATATCCCGCTAAATCTGTCGTTACCGCTGTCCTGTTGTGGCTGGGCAAGTTATTTAGTGTCCGTCAAAGCACATTTTTTGTTCAGGGTTGAAATACAATTCCCAATTTAGCAATTTCATAATTTAGTGATTTCTGCTATATCAGAGCTATTTGAAATCTATCCCTAAAAGGGTATATAATATTCAAGGTGCACATAGGGTCATTCAGAATAACTTCACACACACGCTACTGTGCATTTCCAAGTCTAATTCTGTTAGTAAATCCATACCGGTCACCCAGCGCCTAAATACTAGGCCTCAAATTTATATCCCGCTAAATCTGTCGTTACCGCTGTACTGTTGTGGCTGGGCAAGTTATTTAGTGTCCGTTAAAGCACATTTTTTGTTCAGGGTTGAAATACAATTCCCAATTTAGCAATTTCATAATTTAGTGGTTTCTGCTATATCAGAGCTATTTGAAATCTATCCCTAAAAGGGTATATAATATTCAAGGTGCACATAGGGTCATTCAGAATAACTTCACACACACGCTACTGTGCATTTCCAAGTCTAATTCTGTCACTAAATCCATACCGGTCACCCAGCGCCTAAATACTAGGCCTCAAATTTATATTCAGCTGAATTTGAATACAATACATTGGGCCAAATAATATTTTTGTTGTTGTGGTGAACCATAACAATGAGGAAAACATCTAGTAAGGGACGCGGACGTGGACATGGTCGTGGTGGTGTTAGTGGACCCTCTGGTGCTGGGAGAGGACGTGGCCGTTCTGCCACATCCACACGTCCTAGTGTACCAACTACCTCAGGTCCCAGTAGCCGCCAGAATTTACAGCGATATATGGTGGGGCCCAATGCCGTTCTAAGGATGGTAAGGCCTGAGCAGGTACAGGCATTAGTCAATTGGGTGGCCGACAGTGGATCCAGCACGTTCACATTATCTCCCACCCAGTCTTCTGCAGAAAGCGCACAGATGGCGCCTGAAAACCAACCCCATCAGTCTGTCACATCACCCCCATGCATATCAGGGAAACTGTCTCAGCCTCAAGTTATGCAGCAGTCTCTTATGCTGTTTGAAGACTCTGCTGGCAGGGTTTCCCAAGGGCATCCACCTAGCCCTTCCCCAGCGGTGGAAGACATAGACTGCACTGACGCACAACCACTTATGTTTCCTGATGATGAGGACATGGGAATACCACCTCAGCATGTCTCTGATGATGACGAAACACAGGTGCCAACTGCTGCGTCTTTCTGCAGTGTGCAGACTGAACAGGAGGTCAGGGATCAAGACTGGGTGGAAGACGATGCAGGGGACGATGAGGTCCTAGACCCCACATGGAATGAAGGTCGTGCCACTGACTTTCACAGTTCGGAGGAAGAGGCAGTGGTGAGACCGAGCCAACAGCGTAGCAAAAGAGGGAGCAGTGGGCAAAAGCAGAACACCCGCCGCCAAGAGACTCCGCCTGCTACTGACCGCCGCCATCTGGGACCGAGCACCCCAAAGGCAGCTTCAAGGAGTTCCCTGGCATGGCACTTCTTCAAACAATGTGCTGACGACAAGACCCGAGTGGTTTGCACGCTGTGCATTCAGAGCCTGAAGCGAGGCATTAACGTTCTGAACCTGAGCACAACCTGCATGACCAGGCACCTGCATGCAAAGCATGAACTGCAGTGGAGTAAACACCTTAAAACCAAGGAAGTCACTCAGGCTCCCCCTGCTACCTCTTCTGCTGCTGCCGCCTCGGCCTCTTCTGCTGCTGCCGCCTCGGCCTCTTCCCCTGCCTCTGGAGGAACGTTGGCACCTGCCGCCCAGCAAACAGGGGATGTACCACCAACACCACCACCACCTCCGTCACCAAGCGTCTCAACCATGTCACACGCCAGCGTTCAGCTCTCCATCTCACAAACATTTGAGAGAAAGCGTAAATTCCCACCTAGCCACCCTCGATCCCTGGCCCTGAATGCCAGCATTTCTAAACTACTGGCCTATGAAATGCTGTCATTTAGGCTGGTGGACACAGACAGCTTCAAACAGCTCATGTCGCTTGCTGTCCCACAGTATGTTGTTCCCAGCCGCCACTACTTCTCCAAGAGAGCCGTGCCTTCCCTGCACAACCAAGTATCCGATAAAATCAAGTGTGCACTGCGCAACGCCATCTGTAGCAAGGTCCACCTAACCACAGATACGTGGACCAGTAAGCACGGCCAGGGACGCTATATCTCCCTAACTGCACACTGGGTAAATGTAGTGGCAGCTGGGCCCCAGGCGGAGAGCTGTTTGGCGCACGTCCTTCCGCTGCCAAGGATCGCAGGGCAACATTCTTTGCCTCCTGTTGCCACCTCCTCCTTCTCGGCTTCCTCCTCCTCTTCTTCCACCTGCTCATCCAGTCAGCCACACACCTTCACCACCAACTTCAGCACAGCCCGGGGTAAACGTCAGCAGGCCATTCTGAAACTCATATGTTTGGGGGACAGGCCCCACACCGCACAGGAGTTGTGGCGGGGTATAGAACAACAGACCGACGAGTGGTTGCTGCTGGTGAGCCTCAAGCCCGGCCTGGTGGTGTGTGATAATGGGCGAAATCTCGTTGCAGCTCTGGGACTAGCCAATTTGACGCACATCCCTTGCTTGGCGCATGTGCTGAATTTGGTGGTGCAGAAGTTCATTCACAACTACCCCGACATGTCAGAGCTGCTGCATAAAGTGCGGGCTGTCTGTTCGCGCTTCCGGCGTTCACATCCTGCTGCTGCTCGCCTGTCTGCGCTACAGCGTAACTTCGGCCTTCCCGCTCACCGCCTCATATGCGACGTGCCCACCAGGTGGAACTCCACCTTGCACATGCTGGACAGACTGTGCGAGCAGCAGCAGGCCATAGTGGAGTTTCAGCTGCAGCACGCACGGGTCAGTCGAACTACAGAACAGCACCACTTCACCACCAATGACTGGGCCTCCATGCGAGACCTGTGTGCCCTGTTGCGCTGTTTCGAGTACTCCACCAACATGGCCTGTGGCGATGACGCCGTTATCAGCGTTACAATACCACTTCTATGTCTCCTTGAGAAAACACTTAGGGCGATGATGGAAGAGGAGGTGGCCCAGGAGGAGGAGGAGGAGGAAGAGGGGTCATTTTTAACACTTTCAGGCCAGTCTTTTCGAAGTGACTCAGAGGGAGGTTTTTGGCAACAGCAGAGGCCAGGTACAAATGTGGCCAGCCAGGGCCCACTACTGGAGGACGAGGAGGACGAGGATGAGGAGGAGGTGGAGGAGGATGAGGATGAAGCATGGTCACAGCGGGGTGGCACCCAACGCAGCTCGGGTCCATCACTGGTGCGTGGCTGGGGGGAAAGGCAGGACGATGACGATACGCCTCCCACAGAGGACAGCTTGTCCTTACCCCTGGGCAGCCTGGCACACATGAGCGACTACATGCTGCAGTGCCTGCGCAACGACAGCAGAGTTGCCCACATTTTAACCTGTGCGGACTACTGGGTTGCCACCCTGCTGGATCCACACTACAAAGACAATGTGCCCACCTTACTTCCTGCACTGGAGCGTGATAGGAAGATGCGCGAGTACAAGCGCACGTTGGTAGACGTGCTACTGAGAGCATTCCCAAATGTCACAGGGGAACAAGTGGAAGCCCAAGGCCAAGGCAGAGGAGGAGCAAGAGGTCGCCAAGGCAGCTGTGTCACGGCCAGCTCCTCTGAGGGCAGGGTTAGCATGGCAGAGATGTGGAAAAGTTTTGTCAACACGCCACAGCTAACTGCACCACCACCTGATACGCAACGTGTTAGCAGGAGGCAACATTTCACTAACATGGTAAAACAGTGCACACCCCTCCACGTACTGACTGATGGTTCGGCCCCATTCAACTTCTGGGTCTCTAAATTGTCCACGTGGCCAGAGCTAGCCTTTTATGCCTTGGAGGTGCTGGCCTGCCCGGCGGCCAGCGTTTTGTCTGAACGTGTATTCAGCACGGCAGGGGGCGTCATTACAGACAAACGCAGCCGCCTGTCTACAGCCAATGTGGACAAGCTGACGTTCATAAAAATTAACCAGGCATGGATCCCACAGGACCTGTCCGTCCCTTGTCCAGATTAGACATTAACTACCTCCCCTTAACCATATATTATTGGACTCCAGGGCACTTCCTCATTCAATCCTATTTTTATTTTCATTTTACCATTATATTGCGAGGCTACCCAAAGTTGAATGAACCTCTCCTCTGTCTGGGTGCCAGGGCCTAAATATATGCCAATGGACTGTTCCAATGTTGGGTGACGTGAAGCCTGATTCTCTGCTATGACATGCAGATTAATTCTCTGCTGACATGAAGCCAGATCCTCTGTTACGGGACCTCTCTCCTCTGCCTGGGTGCTGGGCCTAAATATCTGACAATGGACTGTTGCAGTGGTGGCTGACGTGAAGCCTGATTTTCTGCTACGACATGCAGACTGATTCTCTGCTGACATGAAGCCAGATCCTCTGTTACGAGACCTCTCTCCTCTGCCTGGGTGCTGGGCGTAAATATATGCCAATGGACTGTTGCAGTGGTGGCTGACGTGAAGCCTCATTCTCTGCTATGACATGCAGACTAATTCTCTGCTGACATGAAGCCAGATTGTCTGTTACGGGACCTCTTTCCTCTGCCTGGGTGCTGGGCCTAAATATCTGACAATGGACTGTTGCAGTGGTGGCTGACGTGAAGCCTCATTCTCTGCTATGACATGCAGACTGATTCTCTGCTGACATGAAGCCAGATTGTCTGTTACGGGACCTCTCTCCTCTGCCTGGGTGCTGGGCCTAAATTTATGAAAATGGACTCTTACAGTGGTGGGTGAGGTGAAGCCTGATTCTCTGCTATGACATGAAGACTGATTCTCTGCTGACATGAAGCCAGATTGTCTGTTACGGGACCTCTCTCCTCTGCCTGGGTGCTGGGCCTAAATTTATGAAAATGGACTGTTGCAGTGGTGGGTGACGTGAAGCCTCATTCTCTGCTATGATATGAAGACTGATTCTCTGCTGACATGAAGCCTGATCCTCTGTTACGGGACCTCTCTCCTCTGCCTGGGTGCTGGGCCTAAATATCTGACAATGGACTGTTGCATTGGTGGCTGACGTGAAGCCTGATTCTCTGCTATGACATGCAGACTAATTCTCTGCTGACATGAAGCCAGATTGTCTGTTACGGGACCTCTCTCCTCTGCCTGGGTGCTGGGCCTAAATTTATGACAATGGACTGTTGCAGTGGTGGCTGACGTGAAGCCTGATTCTCTGCTATGACATGCAGACTGATTCTCTGCTGACATGAAGCCAGATCTTTTGTTACGGGACCTCTCTTCTCTGCCTGGGTGCTGGGCCTAAATTTATGAAAATGGACTGTTGCAGTGGTGGGTGACATGAAGCCTGATTCTCTGCTATTATATGAAGACTGATTCTCTGCTGACATGAAGCCAGATTCTCTGTTACGGGACCTCTCTCCTCTGCCTGGGTGCCGGGGCCTAAATATCTGAGAATGGACTGTTCCAGTGGTGGGTGACGGGAAGCCAGATTCTCTGCTATGGGACCTCTCTCCAATTGATTTTGGTTAATTTTTATTTATTTAATTTTAATTTTAATTCATTTCCCTATCCACATTTGTTTGCAGGGGATTTACCTACATGTTGCTGCCTTTTGCAGCCCTCTAGCCCTTTCCTGGGCTGTTTTACAGCCGTTTTAGTGCCGAAAAGTTCGGGTCCCCATTGACTTCAATGGGGTTCGGGTTCGGGACGAAGTTCGGATCGGGTTCGGATCCCGAACCCGAACATTTTCGGGAAGTTCGGCCGAACTTCTCGAACCCGAACATCCAGGTGTTCGCTCAACTCTAACACAGAGTCATTTAGTTTTTTTTTCGGGCCCATTGAAATGAATGGTTCTGAGAGAAGGCGGAGCCAACAAGCCATGGTGTAGGTCGTCTCTGCCAGAGCTCCTCACCGCTAGCCCAGCTTTATCAGCTTTAATCAAGTAGACACAGAGCCCAAGATGGGGAAAACTCTTAGAGACAGAGACGGAGCATCAGGGAACACCCTGAAGACGAAAAAGACGCAGGGTGATTTGACTAAATACCTCAACAGGAGATCCTCCTCGCACCCTGAGGGCGGCAAGATGGCGCGCGAGGCGCGAACCAACTCTGAGCGAGAAGGAGCTGACTCAGATGCCGCTAGTTCCGATGTTGAAGCATATAATAGAGGTGAGACGGATTCCCTCCCTCTAACCCGAAGCTTCCTACAGCAATTATTGGCCCAAGCCCTTTCCCCAGTTATGAAAGAACTTTCGGATATTAAATCCGAGTTTCAGCAGCTTGGCCACCGGGTCGAACATCTAGAGGAAAGCCATGACCTCCTCATTCAGCATGAAGCTGGAGTTCAAAACTACCTAACTGCCATGTCCAAAATGATTAACACAGCCTTTTTGAACCTGGAGGACCAGGAAAACGGGACGAAGGAAAAATGTTCGGCTGAAAGGTATACCTGAATCGGTGCAGGCTGAGGATCTGACTGACACGGTTCGCCGCCATCATCATCGAAAGGGCCCATAGAGCTCTTAGGCCCAAACATCCTGCGGGAGAACCACCCAGGGACGTTGTCTGTGCCCTAATAAACTTTCTGGATACAGCTGCCGTGTTGAGAGAGCGGCTAGAGAAAAAGGCGACGCCACCCTGGACGGGCATAAGGTACTCTTATTCCAAGACCTGGCGGCGAGTACACTGGCCAAGCGCAGGAACTTGCGCCCGTTGACCACGATGTTAAGGAACAATAAGCTGCCGGTCCGATGGCTGTTCCCTTTCGGTCTAAGTACCACGATCGGGGGGAAGCAGTACACTGTGAGAAGCCCAGAGGACTTACCGCCTGTGTGGGAGGCTTTGGGATCCGAGGCCCTGGACATTCAGTCTTGGCTCCCCTGCAACCCGACACCTGACCTCCCAAGTCTGCCTCGGCCGGAGGGTTGGCGCCTAGCACAGAAGAAAAGATCGCCGAAGACGAGGATCCCTTGACTTGCTTCCCTCCGAAGAAATAGAAGCGCTCTTTGAAGTGTGACTCTGAAGCTCGCCGATCGTTGCTGTCGCATCTCCATCTGACAGGACTCAGGTTCTATATAGCCCCGACCCGGTGCCTTCATTAAGGGGATCCTCTCCCTGTTATTTTATTATATTATATGATCCCCTAGCATTATTTTGTCGCCATTTCTATCTCTACCCTCCATACCTCCTTTCCCTCTTCCCCTTCTCCTTTCCCTTCCCCCTCTTCCAACCTACCTCTCCGTCACCACTCGCGTATTGTTTATTATCCGACCGTATGTTAAAGGTTGCCCACAGGGTCTGATCCACCTGGGCATAGTCTGAGCCTAAAGCGGCAAATGTGCGATGGAGTGTTAGAGCACTTGTTTTGCTTTGTGATCCATGCTTCGGCTCCTTATTGTTTCATATATGTCTGCTATATGTCTTCTCTGTACTGGGCTTAGTGTGTGGGGCCTGTTTTTTTGGGTACTTCCTCACTAATTCCCCCCCTACCAAGGTTTTTAACCTCCTAGGTAGCTATTACCGTTTCAGTTTTCTACATTTTGCAATGTTTATATTTAGTTTTTTTTATTTCCTTGTAGCCCTGTGTCACCCTCTGACTAGTCTTCCAGATTACCGCTCAGATCTACCTAATGTCACCATGTCTGATTTAAAGGTTTTGTTATTTAATGTGAATGGCATGAATACCCCCCCAAAAAGGAGTCAAATTTATCATCTACTCCGTAAAGAGGGAGCTGATTTAGTACTAATACAAGAGACCCACTTCAGATACTTGCACATACCTAATGTTTCCATAGGTTTAGGGCAGAATTTCCCCTTCACTTTGGTGTCTAAACTAGTTGACCCTGATGGTCGATACCTATTTTTAAAAGGCAGAGTAGCAGACTCTATGTTCACACTAGTCCAGTGTTTCCCAACCAGTGTGCCTCCAGCTGTTGCAAAACTACAACTCCCAGCATGCCTTGACAGCCTTTGGCTGTGCGGGCATGCTGGGAGTTGTAGTTTTGCAACAGCTGGAGGCACACTGGTTGGGAAACACTGCACTAGTCAACCTGTACGCACCGAATAGTGGGCAGATCACCTGGCTACTCTGCACACTTGAGACTCTGAAAACCTTTAAGGAAGGACATCTCATCCTGGGGGGAGACCTCAACCTCACACTTGACTCATCTAAAGATTCAACGTCTTTAGGCCGTCCTCCCTCTAAAAAACAGATGAGAAGGCTTATTCTCACATTCACAGATCTAGGGATCTCGGACGTCTGGCGCATCCTTCACCCAGAGGAAAAGGACTACACCTTCCACTTGTGGACGCATAACACATATCAACGTTTAGACTACTTATTCTTAACAAACCAACTGCTGTTCTCAGTCACGGAAGCTAGTATTGGGAACATAGTTGTTTCTGATCATGCGCCGGTGAGTGTGAAGGTGAGGTTTCATGCTATCCCTCCAAAATCCTGGGTTTGGAGATTGAATGAGACGCTCCTGGAGGATGAATCTCATAGGTGGGTTGTAGAGCAATGCCTTAAGAACTATTTTAGGGAAAATGTCAGGGATCTAGCCAGCGGGACGACTCTATGGGAGGCAGATAAGGTAGTGGTTAGAGGGGAGCTTATAAGCTTGGGCTCCAGAGTCAAGAGAAATAGACAGAAACAGTTAGATTCCCTCCTTCAACAGATTTCCACACTTGAAACCCTTCACAAGAGGGTGAGATCAGATGAGGTCTTAGAATCTCCTAAACGATTGAGGTATGAGGTTACCGACCTACTAAACATACGAGTGGCTAGAGCCCTAAAGACACTGCGTTTCAAGCAATATTTACATGGGAACAGGGCTTCCAAATTAGTCTCCAACCTTCCCAAGGGCCAAAGGAACAAATCCTTTATTCAAGCCATCAAATCGACCTCGGGCTCCCGACTTATCAATACCCCGCGATAGCTCAAGAGTTTTGCTCCTTCTATTCAACTCTGTATAACCTCCCGGCACCCCTCACTAGACAGCAGCTTGATGAGAGTATATCAGAGTTCTTAGATTCAATTAACATTCCGAGGTTAACCGCAGATGATATACGAGAGCTGCTTCTACCATTCACGGTAGAAGAGGTAGATCAAGTCCTTTCCGCTATTCCTTCGGGTAAGAGCCCAGGGCCTGATGGGTTCCCAATCTCCTGTTACAAAAAGTTCAGGGAAGTCCTTATCCCTCACTTTGTGGGTGTCTGAAATCTGCTCCTCAAGGGTGAATCTCTGACTCTGCAAGCCCAGGAGGCACATATAACAATTATTCATAAAGAAGGGAAGGATAGAGAGGCCTGTGGAAGTTACAGACCGATATCGCTGCTAAATACTCACTTGAAATGGTGGGTTAAACTGCTCAACAACAGAATTTTGAAGTTGCTTCCTGGGCTTGTGGGTGAAGAGCAAGTAGGTTTTGTTTCGGGCAGAGAGGGCAGACATAACATTAGTAGAGTGATACATGTGATCACGCACGCTATCAAAACTAAGTCCCCCCTTGTGCTCCTAGGCACAGATGCTGAGAAGGCGTTCGATAGGGTCAGCTGCAACTATATGGAAAGGGCTTTAAGTGCTTTTGGTATCCCAGAGGACTTTATAAGAGCCGTCTTTACTTTGTACTCAGCACCATCTGCGAAAAGTGATGGTCAATGGGACCCTATCGAACGCCTTCCAAATCAAAAATGGTACTCACCAGGGTTGCCCGTTTTCCCCCACCCTGTTCGTCCTCGTCCTAGAGACGTTACTTCTAAAGTTTCGCCAATCCCCTATGATCAAAGGAGTGAAAGTGGGAAAGTTTACCCATAAGATGGCGGCCTTCGCGGATGACCTTTTGCTCTTGATGACAAATCCTGAAGAGGCTCTGCCGGAGGTTATGCAGATATTTGAATCTTTTGGGCTACTCTCAAATTTCAAGATAAACTTTGATAAGTCAGAAGCCTTGGGTATTTCTGTATCGCCTGCCATGCTTTCTAAGGTCAAAGCCCTCACTCCATTTAAATGGCCTCCACAGGCAATTAAATATCTGGGTGTCATGATCCCAATAGATCATAAACTTTTATTTAGGCTCAACTTCCCTCCTTTACTCTCCAAAGTCACCTCTATCTTCTCAAAAAGCTCCTCGCCCTTTCCTTATCAGGCTAGGCAGGAAGAATGTCTTAGCCACCTACATTCTCCCATTGCTTATGTATGCTCTCAGAGCCCTTCCTATTTTAATACCATGCAACTTTATAAATAAACTACAATCCATTATGAGCAAGTATCTCTGGGATAGAGGTCGCCCTAGAGTGTCACTCCGCTTGCTCTCTCGTAGGAAAAAACAAGGAGGTATTTCTCTTCCGGATATTCCGACCTATGTACAGGCTATTAATCTGGAAAGGTGGCTTAAGCTGACCAGACAAGAGATTCACTATATGCATGTAGATTTGGAACTGGCCCTCCTAGGCAGAGATTCATTTCATAGGTTGTGGTTGCCTGGGAAAGCAGGAGAGGGGACCAAAATAGACAGTGAACTTACCAGGGGATGTCTGCACACAAATTGAAGGTACTTAACTCGGGGCAGGCTAAGATCTCTCCTTTGGCTCCTATTTCATTTCTACCCATCCTCATGTGCCCACAAATTAAGTATCAAGTCCATCTGACATTTGGCTCTCAATGTCTAGCCACAGATTAGGGGACTTGTTAAGGCTTAAGGCTCCTGCTGACTTTTTCACTGCTCTCTCAGGAGATCCAGAACCTGGGAAAACTTCATCCAAAGGAATGATTTTGAGACCATCTGCAGGCAGTTTAAGTCCTCCAAGTACGTCCCATTATCAGACCAGACGTGGTTAGAGAACTTTGTTTTACTTCCGCATTTGCCCCACAAGTGCACTACCCATATACAGGTCCTTCTAAAAAAATTAGCATATTGTGATAAAGTTTATTATTTTCTGTAATGTACTGATAAACATTAGACTTTCATATATATTTTTGATTCATTACACACAACTGAAGTAGTTCAAGCCTTTTATTGTTTTAATATTGATGATTTTAGCATACAGCTCATGAAAACCCAAAATTCCTATCTTAAGAAATTAGCATATCATGAAAAGGTTCTCTAAATGAGCTATTAACCTAATCATCTGAATCAACTAATTAACTCTAAACACCTGCAAAAGATTCCTGAGGCTTTTAAAAACTCCCAGCCTGGTTCATTACTCAAAACCGCAATCATGGGTAAGACTGCCGACCTGACTGCTGTCCAGAAGGTCATCATTGACACCCTCAAGCAAGAGGGTAAGACACAGAAAGACATTTCTGAACGAATAGGCTGTTCCCAGAGTGCTGTATCAAGGGACCTCAGTGGGAAGTCTGTGGGAAGGAAAAAGTGTGGCAGAAAACGCTGCACAACGAGAAGAGGTAACCAGACCCTGAGGAAGATTGTGGAGAAGGACCGATTCCAGACATTGGGGGACCTGCGGAAGCAGTGGACTGAGTCTGGAGTAGAAACATCCAGAGCCACCGTGTATAGGCGTGTGCAGGAAATGGGCTACAGGTACCGCATTCCCCAGGTCAAGCCACTTTTGAACCAGAAACAGCGGCAGAAGCGCCTGACCTGGGCTACAGGGAAGCAGCACTGGACTGTTGCTCAGTGGTTCAAAGTACTTTTTTCAGATGAAAGCAAATTTTGCATGTCATTCGGAAATCAAGGTGCCAGAGTCTGGAGGAAGACTGGGGAGAGGGAAATGCCAAAATGCCTGAAGTCCAGTGTCAAGTACCCACAGTCAGTGATGGTCTGGGGTGCCATGTCAGCTGCTTGTGTTGGTCCACTGTGTTTTATCAAGGGCAGGGTCAATGCAGCTAGCTATCAGGAGATTTTGGAGCACTTCATGCTTCCATCTACTGAAAAGCTTTATGGAGATGAAGATTTCATTTTTCAGCACGACCTGGCACCTGCTCACAGTGCCAAAACCACTGGTAAATTGTTTACTGACCATGCTATTACTGTGCTCAATTGGCCTGCCAACTCTCCTGACCTTAACCCCATAGAGAATCTGTGGGATATTGGGAAGAGAAAGTTGAGAGATGAAAGACCCAACACTCTGGATGAGCTTAAGGCAGCTATCGAAGCATCCTGGGCCTCCATAACACCTCAGCAGTGCCACAGGCTGATTGCCTCCATGCCACGCCGCATTGAAGCAGTCATTTCTGCAAAAGGATTCCCGACCAAGTATTGAGTGCATAACTGAACATCATTAT
Organism: Bufo gargarizans; assembly: GCF_014858855.1. Taxonomy (NCBI): domain Eukaryota; kingdom Metazoa; phylum Chordata; class Amphibia; order Anura; family Bufonidae; genus Bufo; species Bufo gargarizans. The sequence continues at coordinate 314,146,380 of NC_058082.1, read as the reverse complement.
TTGAAGGTTGACTTTTTTGGTATTAAAAACACTTTTCTTTTATTGGTCGGATGAAATATGCTAATTTTTTTAGATAGGAATTTTGGGTTTTCATGAGCTGTATGCCAAAATCATCAATATTTAAACAATAAAAGGCTTGAATTACTTCAGTTGTGTGTAATGAATCTAAAATATATGAAAGTCTAATGTTTATCAGTACATTACAGAAAATAATGAACTTTATCACAATATGCTAATTTTTTTAGAAGGACCTGTATATAGACAAATCCTTAGCGCAAGGGACTTAAATCTGCCACCATGGGTTGCTGATTGGGAGAAGGAACTACACCTTACACTAAATGATGCTGACAGAAAATGGATCCAAAAGTGTTCACATGTTTTTTTCAAGTGTATAAAAATACAAGAAAACTCTGTAAAGGTAGCGTTAACATGGTATAGGACCCCTGAATACCTTTTCAAAATTAAGTTGCTTCCCACAGATTTATGTTGGAGATGCAGTGCTGCTACTGGATCCATCTCTCACATCTGGTGGTCCTGTCCAGCCATTCGTCACTTCTGGGCAGATGTAGAACGCGCTATCAGCAAGATCTGCACCACGACCCTGAGACTCACAGCCCAGTTAGTATTACTTTGGCTGCCCACCCCAGATTTTCGTCCGGGGAAAATTAATTTGATCACACACTTGCTTATGGCTGCGAAACTTCTGACTCCCATAAAATGGAGATCAGTGGATCCACCGACCTTAGACATGTGGCGTGACAGGATCCACCAGATGTGCCAAATGGAAGAATTGATAGGGTGGACATATCACAGTAGAGACCGTTTTCTACAGCTTTGGCAACCCTGGCTACATTACAGAACAAGCTACCTGGATTCCCTGCAACCAGGAACTAGACCTACACGATGAAAGGTGCTCTTTTATGAGGCCTCTGAGAATGCCTGAGAATAGTCCAAAATACCTTCAACCAGAATCCAGACTCTCATTGGAACCTACAGGAAGCGTTTAGAGGCTGTAATTTCTGCAAAAGGGGGATCTACTAAAAATTGATCTCAATTATTTTTTGTGGAGCCCAAATTTATGCACCTGCCTAATTTTGTTTAAACAATTATAGCACACTTTCTGTAAAGCCAATAAACTTCATTTCACTTCTAAAATAACACTGTGTGTGTCTCCTATATGATATATTTAACTGACATTTTTAATGGTAACAACCAACGATTTATACAGGAAAATCATGACGATTAACAAGGTTGCCCAAACTTTTGCATCCCACTGTAATTGATGTTCTTTACTTATGATTGTAAGGTCATTCACCTAAGGGACTCTTTAGTCCTAGATGAGTGATTGTCTCGTACTTGCCTGTATTGTTAGGCTGTGCCTTCGAAGATTTATGCCTTGCTTTTAATACGATGTGATACACTCAACACTGTACTTCTATACTTAACTATTATCTTTGTTTGTCTAATAAAAAGAGATTTCAAACTAAATGAATGGTTCTGCATTAGGGCCACAAAGAAAAAATGAACCGATACGGACAAAAAATACGTTCATGTCTATGAGCCCTTAAAGAGTTTTTCTAATAAAGACATGTTTCCGCTCAGTCAAACCATAAGTTATATGACTATAGATCTTGAAACTGGTGCTGGTGACAACAATAACAAGAAGAGACCCCATCCTCCGTCTTTCTCCGATATAGTCTCTGTAGTTCTTATCTGATATATAGGCAGGTAAGGAATGGGAAATGAAATGATGCAGTCAAGATTTTTTTTGTATTTTGTTATTTTTTTTATTTTTTTAGGGGAAAAGGGGAGGGAAGAAAAGGGGAAGGGAAGATCATTATTAATTTTTTGGGAAACATTTTTTATTTTTTTATTTTTTTATGGAGGGGGATTAGGGAGAAAAGGGGAAGGGAGGAATGGGGAAGGGAAGTTTTTTTTAAAGTTTTTTTGTTTTTGGGGAAGGGTTAAAATTTTCATTTTTTTTTTTTCCTGGCAGGTGGCCGTACAGGATGGTGCTTGACGGTTCGCCTTCACACTGGCTCTTTTTCCAGAGGCTCTCTAGATTTCATTTTCCTCCATAACATGCAGATGCTGAAAAAAGAAAATCTATCAGTTATTTGATATTTGCTACTTACATGTCAGCTCTGAGTGAAATGTGTGCACAGATCCTCCAATGTTTTTTCTTACATTAGCTGCTTATTAGTCTACTGAAATTATAACATGTCTGGCCTTGTAATATGCGCCAAAATTATCATGCAGCGTTCAGTATTGTCATAAATCTGGAGCATCTAGCGACTGCCTGGACAAAGTTTACACTGTGTAATGAGTAATATTTATCTAAAATAATACGCCTGTTCCACAGAATATCTTATAAATGCTACCTACCATATGCCAGTGATCAGTATGATGGTGACGGAGCCGGCCACAGATATTGCTATGAGGGAAGCATTGTTGTTCCGTAGCTCCTCTAGAAGTGGCGGCTCAGGTGCTGTGATGTCAAGCACATCAGGAAGTGTAGGGCGAGGATGGTATTTTTTTGTCGCCTGTTTCGATCCGCTGATAACTAAATGAAGAAAACAATTACATTAATAGTTCATTCCATGAAGAGAACGATAATGACATTGTAGTGTATCTTATACATGAAATAACATGAAATATATGTCAGAATATCAGAATCGTCTGCATCATGGAGGCTCAGAAGCACTGTCAAAACCAAAAGTGGCTCCATTATAGTTTTTTTCCTTACAAATACTAATGTAAAATAACCCCACATTATAGGTGACAATTCAGATTTTCAGAACTAGATCCTTTCTCACTAATTATCACCCACAAGTAGATATGAATCCCGGGTATCTAAGAATTACCACTCAGCATAGTGCCAGTAATAATATGTCCTTACCTGCCACGTTATAGGTGATCTTACTCACTGGCACCTCAGAGTCCAGGATGGTGGTACACGTGTACCGTCCGGAGTCCCCCATCTGTACGCCCTTGATCACTAGATAGGGCTCCCGGGTGATTTTGGGATTGTGTTCACGAGGCTGTAGAAAAAATATGGAGAATTATTAAAGCTTCAGCTATCACAACTATTTATGATATAATATTTGTAATTTATCATAGTCATATCATTAAGACAAAAATTTAGAAAATTACTGATGATAATTTGCTGACATGACAGAAAGTCAGATTTTAGACCATATTAAGCAGCCTGGTGATGATATTGGGTGAAAGGACTTTCTGCTAAGTGGTTTTTGAGTAAGGAAAGGAATAAGTTTGGGAAGCGCTGCCTTAACATGATGATCATAAAACTCTAACTGAACAATCTCACAATTTTACCCTTATTTTCTTGGAAATCTGCATTGTACTTACCAGAGTGAACACGTTGTTATAGGTGTCCTCCAGCCTCGCGTACCATTCAAAAGTACAGTCCAGAATTAGTTCTTCATATTCTGGGATTTTTATATTTATCTCTAGAGAAACAGGAAAATGAAAGAAGATATTATAGAAGTAATTGTGTAGATATTCTGTTCTGCATTTAAGGGATGCCTCAATAACACGTCTCCTTCTATAAGACCTAATAGGAAATACGGCCATCATAGAGGGGACTGATAGTAACTGGTTATATTCTGCTATCTCCGCACCTCCACAGTTTACAGTCTCTGCCAGGTGAGACTTGTGATCTTTACATGGAGAGCAGGACCGTCCAGTTTTCAGATCTGAGAAAAGAAGAAAGAAATGAAAAGTTAGCCGAGCATTAAAGACACGTATAATATTAGAATAAATATGATAATCATGTGCTGGTATCTATCACCCCTCTGTCACCTGCACATGGACAGTATACTGTACAGGCTGCCACAAATCACCCTTCTAGCCTGCTTATGGACTGAATCATATTAATTTAAATATCCTCCTGCTTTGGGAAGTCTGGTGTATACCAGTGACTGGTATATTTAGTGCACGGTGAGGATTTGGGGTCCTATATATTTACTAATGTACTATATGAATTTAGATGTAAGAATAGAAACTTCTACTTTACCGAAACATCTGTTGGAGGTGCATAGGCAGCTGCATCTCTCCAAGTAGTCTGTGAAAAGAGGAGACATCATATAATAGTCAGCGAGTGCTGTGTAAAGTGCCTATGTAGTGCTGCTCACCTCTGTATAATAGGCACAGTACCCACAGTTTACATATAGTTTACACACACTAGTGGGAAAGGTCCATTGGCATGCATTGTATAGTGTAATTCTAGTTCCTCTGGCCTATGATAGAAATATTATACTGTACCTTGATTTTTTGGAGGGCCCCCGGCACAGACAACCTTCTCCTCGGCACAGGTCTTACAGTTGGTGTAGGTTTGCACCATTAATCCTGGGAAAATGCACTTGTGTTATAACCTTCCAATCTTATAGATAATAATAATGACAAGAAGCTGAATATGGTATAAAATGTACTTACCACAGCTGTCTGCACCTGAGGAATGGAGAAGAAAGAAGATATTACTGACCGTCCTCATTGTCAGACTCAGAAACCTCTAATTTCTGGGTCTCCTTATTATTACATGATGTCAGTGCCTCTGTGTTCGTCACTTTGTTTTCTAGATTTCCATTAACAGAAATCTCTGAGCCGCCCCAGAACGGTCCGGGCCTCTATAGAGCGCAGCAGCTCCTAGTGCAAACATCCCTGGCAGCCAATCAGATGCCGGCTTTCATATGTCCAGTACAGGGTAGGAGATAACAGCAGTGATCTGACTGGTGGCTGTGGGGATCTCTAGTTTGGGTCTACATTACTATTACTACAAGAGGCCTATGTGTGTAATGCATTTATATGTCATATTATAGCACGTGTTATATCTAGAAGAACTCACCTTGTTTATTTGGACACCTCCCTAAAAGTGAGAAATGAAGAAAAGCAGAATTACTAATAGAAAACAAAAGAGAACAGAAATCCCCTGTATATGAGGGCTCTATCTATAACACTGCAACAATACAAAAGAAAACTGCACGCATAGCAATTCCCAGTATAGAACATTTTATTCCAATCGCTCCCTCCTGTCACAAGGCTGTAGGGAAAGGTAAACAAGCAGAAAAAATCCTCTCTGACAACCTACCAGACACGTAGAAGACAAGTACAATGGTAGACAGAAGAAGATTCCACTTACGTTGGTTTGAGTCCTGGACGATAACCTTGAGCTTTTCTTTGAGTCGCTGGAAATGGAGTCCAATGATGTGAAGAAGCTGGACCTCTAAGATATATAAAGAGGAGAAGAATGAGAGACCGATCCCCTCATCTATCAGTCTGAGCCCCCAACACACTAATTCCTATTAATAAGAGAAGTAGAATTTCCACCTACGTATAAAATATTGTACTTACCCTTAAAATCTATATCCTGGATGACGTCCACAGATTTTTTATATTCAGACGCAATTTCAGATATAGCATATTTATCTGGAAGTAAAATAATGGTACAATAATTATCTATCTATTTATAGATTATATGAAATGGAGATAACAGTAATAATATAATTACCCAGTATCCCGACTTCATCCTCAAGGTAGTCCAGGACTTTTTTCTCTGCGGCTTTGGCAAACCGCTTGATGTTCACATAGGCTTCTATTGAGTCAATGTCATCGACTTGGCTTTTGATAAAGGTGTTGAATTCTTCCATAGCCATTTTCCCTCTGGAGTCGCATGGTATGCAACATAGAGACTGTCCGATGAAGACAGATGTTACAAGCAGTAGAAGCCACATGGTCTGAATAGAACCAGTCATTTTTTCATAAAATCGCTTCCTGTAGCAAATAATCGCTAAGGACGCAAGAGAGCAGAACTATGTCCCACTGAGAAGACAACAGCACTGCACAGATTATAGCATCAGGCACCGGTTAAGGGACATTTGTCTTTATGACATCATCAGAATATGCAAATGAGGCTCTGAAACAAGCAATTGGATTGGTGGAAAATGGGATTATGACATCACCAGAATATGCAAATACGGCTCTGGAACACATAAGCTATTGGATTGGTGGAACATGTAATTGTGATATCATCATATGAATATGCAAATTGACCCTGTACCTCACAGGCAGCAGACACATTCCAGCCAATCAGCAGTAGACCCTCCCTCCCAGACCCTCCCACCTCCTGGACAGCATCCATTTTAGATTCATTCAGAAGCTGCATTCTTAGTGAGAGGAGGGACAGTGTAGCTGCTGCTGATTTAATAGGGCAGGCATGGCCAACCTGCGGCTCTCCCGCTGTTGTAAAACTACAACTCCCACCATTCCCTGCTGTAGGCTGATAGCTGTAGGCTGTACGGGCATGCTGGGAGTTGTAGTTTTGCAACAGCTGGAGAGCCTCAGGTTGGCCATCCCTGTAATAGGGAAATCGATAGCTAGGCAAGTGTATTCAGTGTCCACTACAGTCCTGAAGGACACATCTGATCTCTGCTGTAAGGACAGCACCCCAAAAAGCCCATTTTAGAGCTAGAACATCAGTTTGCTTCTTTTTTTTTTTTTTCCTGGGTAATCTAATTGCAGTTGCCTGCCTGCCAGCATGTGTGTCAGGCTCACAGCGTATACTGTGCCCACTTGCCCAGTGCCACCACTCATATCTGGTGTCACAATAGCTTGCATTTTTAAAAAAAACTAAACTTTTTGGACTGTGAAATAATAGCAGTCAGTTTCCTTCACGCGTGTGCGTTTCAGGGCCTGCCAGGGCACAGTGTCACACCAGTGCCACTCATATCTGGTGTAACAGTAGTGTTCATAAAAAAAAAATTGAAATTTGACTGTGAAATAATAGCAGTCAGTTGCCTGCCCTTCACACGTGTGCATTTCAGGCCTGCCAGGGCACAGTGTCACACCAGTGCCACTCATATCTGGTGTAACAGTAGTGTTCATTTAAAAAAACTAGAAATTTGACTGTGAAATAATAGCAGTCAGTTGCCTGCCCTTCACACGTGTGCGTTTTAGGGCCTGCCAGAGCACAGTGTCACACTAGTGCAACTCATATCTAGTGTACATTTAAAAAAAAAATAGAAATTTGACTGTAATAGATTGAATAGCAGTTAGTTGTCTGCAAGCGTGTGTGTCAGGCCTACAGCGTCTAATCTGCCAACTTCTGCCAGTGCACAGTGACTCATATCTGGTGTCACAGTAACTTGCACGCATAGTACCACTAATCGGAAAAAAAATGACAGGCAGAGGCAGGCCACCCCGCAGAGGCCGTCGTGGTCGTGGTGCTATGATTCCCTTTGACCCTAGAATAATGCCCAGTGTTCAGAGGCCACGTACCCTGAACTCGAAAAGTTCTGAGGACATAGTTGACTGGCTAACACAGGACACCCAATCTTCTACAGCTTTCGCTAGGAACCTTGACGCACCATCCTCCTCCAGCTTAGCTTCGGGCACCTCTCAAGTTACCACTCGCCCACCTGCCACTACCACCAACACTAGCACCACAGCTGCTTCACTTGATCTGTCAGAGGAGTTATTTACACATCAGTTGGAAGAAATGAGTGATGCACAACCATTATTGCCAGAGGATGTAGATAACAGGGATATGTCTCAGGCAGCATTACCCACATGGACGTACGGTGTGATGATGATGATGTTGTACCCGCTGCTGCTTCCTTTGCTGAGTTGTCAGATACAAGTGAAGCGGTTGATGATGACGATGTGTCCGTGGATGTCACGTGGGTGCCCGCTAGAAGAGAAGAACAACAGGGGGAAAGTTCAGATGGGGAGACAGAGAGGAGGAGGAGACGAGTTGGAAGCAGGGGGAGGTTGTCGCAAGGAGCTAGTGGCACAGTCAGACGGCATGCATCGGCACCCGGGGTCAGCCAGACAGCACTCCAATCAACGCATGCTATTGCTACCACCAGAATGCCATCATTGCAGAGCTCAGCATTGTGGCATTTTTTTTTTGTGTGTCTGCCTCTGACAACAGCGATGCCATTTGCAACCTGTGCCAAAATAAACTTAGTCGTGGGATATCCAACACCCACCTAGGTACAACTGCTTTGCGAAGGCACATGATCGCACATCACAAACGCCTATGGGATCAACACATGAGTACAAGCAGCACACAAACTCAAAGCCACCATCCTCCTCCTGGTCCAGCATCTTCAGCCACGTCAACCACTGCTGTCCTCCTTGCCCCCTCTCAACCATCCGCCACTCCGTCTCTCGCCTTGAGCAGTTCCTGCTCATCTGCCCACAGTCAGGTGTCTGTCAAGGACATGTTTGAGCGTAAGAACCCAATGTCACAAAGTCACCCCCTTGCCCGGCGTCTGACAGCTGGCTTGTCGGAACTCTTAGCCCGCCAGCTTTTACCATACAAGCTGGTGGAGTCTGAGGCCTTAAAAAAACTTTGTAGCTATTTGGACACTGCAGTGGAAGGTACCCGGTCGAAATTTCTTTACTTAAAACCTGTACTCGATTGTGCAAAAGGAAGTAATGGCATGTCTGGAACACAGTGTTGGGGCAAGGGTCCATCTGACCACTGATACCTGGTCTGCAAAGCACGGTCAGGGCAGGTATATCACCTACACTGCGCATTGGGTAAACCTGCTTATGGCTGCCAAGCATGGAATGCGTGGCTCTGCAGAGGAGTTGGTGACACCGCCACGACTTGCAGGCAGGCCTGCTGCCACCTCCTCTACTCCTCCTACTCCATCCTCTTCCATAACCTCCTCGGCTGAGTCCTCTTCTGCTGCTGCGTCTTGCTCCACATCAACGGCACCCCCCCAGCTCCCCAGGGGCTATTCCATATCCCGGATTCGGCAGTGTCACACCGTCTTGGGGTTGACTTGCCTGAAAGCAGAGAGTCATACCGGACCAGCACTCCTGTCCACCCTGAATGCACAGGTGGATCAGTGGCTGACTCCGCACCAAATGGAGATGGGCAAAGTGGTGTGTGACAACGGAAGCAATTTGTTGGCGGCATTGAATTTGGGCAACGCCGGAAGAGGAGTGTGAGGAAGAGGAGTCAGAGAAGGAATGTGACTTTGAGGAGGAAGACCAACCACAACAGGCATCCCAGGGTGCTTGTTGTCACCTATCTGGTACCCGTGGTGTTGTACGTGGCTGGGGGGAAGAACATACCTTCAGTGAGATCACTGAGGACGAGGAACGGGACATGAGTAGCTAGGCATCCAACTGTCATGGAACCATGAACCAGACGTACAACAAGAGATAAGTGGAAATAAGAAGGCTTTATTGAAAATCAAGCTGTAAGCAAAAAGTCCAAACGGATGGCTAAACCGAAGCAGGGTCTTGCGTAGCCAGAGGTCAGGAACCAGAAGGGTAGTCAGATGAAGCCAGGATCAGGAACCAGCGGGGTAGTCAGACGAGGCCAGGATCATGAACCAGAAGCAGCAGCAGTCTTAGAAGCATGTGAACACAGGAGGACCAAGCAAGGAACTGAAGCCACAGACCTCCTATATATATGAGCTAGGCACCCAGCTCCTCCCAGTGGAAAGGAGAAGCCGCAGGGTGGGAGGCTACAAGAAACCCAGAAACCAAGATGGCCGCCAGCACATGTCAAACGAAGGAGAACAGCAAGAAGGTAAGACCATGACAGTACCTCCCCCTCAAGGGCCCCTCCTCCGCGGAGTAAGGAACGGTTTCTGAGGGAAGCGTGCGTGGAAGGCTCGGAGCAAAGCAGGAGCATGGACATCTGCGGAGGGAACCCAGGAACGCTCCTCTGGACCATAACCACGCCAATGGACCAAAAACTGCAACCGACCGCGGACCAGGCGTGAGTCCAGGATATTGCTCACCTCATATTCCTCACGATTGCCCACTTGGACCGGACGGGGCCGAGGAACCGAGGAAGTGAAACGATTACACACCAATGGCTTCAACAGGGAGACATGAAACACGTTGGAGATCCGCATGCCAGGAGGAAGCGCAAGGGCATAGGCTACCGGGTTTACCCTGCGAAGCACTCGGAAGGGACCAACAAAGCGAGGCGCCAGCTTGGGAGTGGGCACTCGAAGGTTAAGGTTGCGTGTGGACAACCATACACGGTCTCCGACCTGGTAGGAAGGAGCGGGCGCTCGTCTGCGATCAGCCTGGAGTCTCTGGCGCTGCGCAGAGACCTCAAGGGACCTCTGGATCTGTACCCAAGAAGCACGTAGGACGGAAAGGTGATCCTCCACAGCCGGAATATCCTGGGGAGAGAATACCTCCGGTAACACGGCAGGTTGGAACCCATAATTGGCCATGAAGGGAGATGTCCCAGAGGAAGAGTTCACCGCCGTGTTCCTGGCAAACTCAGCCCAAGGCAGGAGGTCAACCCAATTGTCTTGGTGATCGGAGACATAGCAACGAAGGAATTGCTCCAAGGCCTGATTGGATCGTTCTGCGGCCCCATTGGACTGAGGGTGGTAGGCCGAGGAGAAAGAGAGATGAATCCCCAACTGGGAGCAAAAGGCACGCCAGAACCTGGACACAAACTGACTCCCCCGATCCGACACAATCTCCTTGGGCAAACCGTGCAACCGGAAGACCTCCCTGGCGAAAATCGTGGCCAACTCTTGTGCAGAGGGTAACTTCTTGAGAGGAACACAGTGGCACATTTTGGAAAACCGATCCACAATCATGAGAATGACCGTATGGCCTCGGGATGCAGGGAGGTCCACAATGATCTCCATCCCCAGGTGTGACCATGGGCGCTCCCCGGTGGCTATGGGTTGCAAAAGGCCCAATGGAAGGTTCCGAGGGGACTTACTCTGGGCACAAACGGAGCATGCCGCTACATATGCGGCGATGTCGGAACGTAGAGAAGGCCACCAGAACAGACGTGAAACAGCCCAGGACAGCTGATTCTTTCCAGGATGCCCCGCGGCCTTGGAGTTATGGTAGGTTCGCAACAACCGAGTGCGCAACTCCTCAGGCACAAAACATCTGCCGTTGGGTCTCCCAGAGGGAGCACCAGATTGAGCCGCCAAAATCTGCTCACCCAGGGGAGAGGTCAGGCTGGTGCGAATGGCGGCCAGGATCTGATTCGGAGGTATGACCGAAGTCGGAATCGACTCCTCCCCGGACAGCTCGGAGTACTGCCATGATAAGGCATCCGCTCTGATGTTCTTGGAACCGGGTAGGTAGGAGACCACGTAATTAAAACGTGACAAGAACAGAGCCCATCTGGCCTGACGTGGTGTCAATCTCTTGGCCTCAGAAAGGTAGGTCAGATTCTTGTGGTCCGTCAGGATGAGAACCGGAACCACCGAACCCTCGAGCAAGTGCCTCCATTCTTTAAGGGCCTGCACGATGGCCAATAACTCCCTGTCACCAATCTGATAGTTGCACTCCGCGGAAGACAGTTTCCGGGAGTAAAACCCACAAGGAAGCAGAGGACCCTCTGGTGTTCTACGCTGAGACAGAAGGGCGCCTACTCCCGTCTCAGACGCGTCCACCTCGAGGACAAAGGCAACCCAGGGTTGGGATGCGACAGAATCGGAGCCGACACAAAGGCGGACTTTAGAGCCTCAAAAGCTCGGATGGCCTCGAGCGGCCAGACCTGGAAATTACTGCCCTTCCTGGTCAGATCCGTGAGAGGCTTGGCTAGCATAGAAAAGTCCCTGATGAACTTCCGATAATAATTGGCGAAGCCCAAAAAGCACTGCAGGGCATGGAGACCACTGGGCTGGGGCCACTGTAAGACAGCCGAAACCTTCTCAGGATCCATGGAGAACCCCTCAGCGGAAATGATGTAACCTAAGAAGGTTACCTGGGATCGGTGAAATTCGCATTTCTCAAGCTTACCGAACAGCCTGTTCTCTCGTAACCGTTGCAACACTCGTCTGACATCCATAATGTGGGCCTCCATGGATTCAGAATATACCAAGATGTCATCCAAATAGACCACCACACACTGCTGCAACAGGTCACGGAAAACATCGTTGATGAATTCCTGGAAGACTGCGGATGCATTGCACAACCCAAAGGGCATAACCAAGGATTCATAATGACTGGTCCTGGTGTTAAACGCGGTCTTCCACTCATCGCCCGCCTTGATCCTTACCAGGTTATATGCCGCCCTCAGGTCGAGTTTGGTAAAGACCGTGGCCCCTTTGAGGCGATCGAACAGCTCGGAAATCAAGGGTATCGGGTAAGCGTTCTTGATCGTGATGCGATTGAGACCCCTGTAATCGATGCAAGGCCTCAACTCACCGCCCTTCTTTTTCACAAAGAAAAATCCAGCCCCTGCCGGGGACGAGGATTTGCGAATGTGTCCGCGTGAAAGCGCCTCCCTCACGTACTCCTCCATGGCCTCATTCTCCGCTACCGACAGTGGATAGACTTTGCCACGAGGAGGAACGGCACCAGATTGTAACTCTATGGCACAATCGTATGGGCGGTGCGGAGGTAGGGCAACCGCGCGCACCTTATCGAATACATCCCGGTACTCTTCGTATTCAGGAGGCAACATAGAGTCCGAGGAAGTACACAGCAACTTGACAGGCCCATGGATGCAACTAGCCCCACACTGCGGTGACCACGAGAGGATCTCGGCCGATCTCCAATCGAAAGTCGGATTATGCTTCTGGAGCCAGGGGTACCCCAAGACCACCGAGTAGTGTGGAGACGAAATCACCTGGAGACAGACCGACTCTCTGTGAACGGCACCAATGGCTATCCCCACTGGAAGGGTCTCATGAGTCACGTGTGGCGGCAGAAGGGGTCTGCCGTCTATCGCCTCAAGAGCCAGTGGGGAACCTCGAGGCTGCAGAGGAATGGAATTGGCGGCAGCGAACACACTATCAATGAACAAACCACCAGCACCAGAGTCCACCAACGCCTGGGTCGTCACCGAGCCCCCGACCCAGGAGAGGACAACAGTGATCAGTGGTTTGTCAACACGGGAAACCGGGGACGAGGAGACTCCACCCAAGATCTGCCCCCGACAGGATCTCAGGTGCGAGCGTTTCCCGGACGGTTCGGACATGCCAACCGAAAATGCCCACCGAGACCACAGTACATGCATCGGCCCTCGCGTCTCTGGAGTAGCCTCTCCCCCTCGGACAGGCGAGCAAACCCCAGCTGCATGGGTTCACCCCCAGACAAGTCATCCCCAGGAGGCGTGGGAGGAGAGGGAGGCACGGGTGGGACAGCAAACGTAGGCGCCAATCTGTTAGAAGGCCTCCGCAGGCTCTCCTTAAAGGAAGGTCTCTCCCTGAGTCTGGTGTCAATCAAAATCAGGAAAGAAATAAGAGACTCGAGCTCCACTGGTAGGTCCTTAGCTGCAACCTCATCCTTCAAGGCATCCGAGAGACCATGAGAGAAAGCAGCGACCAGAGCCTCATTATTCCAGCCCACCTCTGCTGCCAGGGTACGAAACTCAATGGCGTATTCAGCTACGGATCGTGAACCCTGTCTGATGGACATAAGGAGCTTCGCAGCAGAGGCAGCACGAGCCGGCACATCGAATACCTTCCGAAGAGAAGCAACAAAACCGGAAAACTCGGCAACCACCGGATTGTTGTTCTCCCATAAAGGGCTGGCCCAGGCCAAGGCCTTGTCCGAGAGCAGCGAGATCAAGAAGCCCACCTTTGATCTCTCAGTAGGAAAGGCATGTGGCAGCAACTCGAAATAAATGCCCACCTGGTTAAGGAAACCTCGGCACTGAGTTGGCTCTCCCCCAAAGCGCTGTGGAAGGGGGGCAGAACCGGTCATACCCCGAGACACCGCAGGCGCAGCAACAGGTGTCGGGGTAGACTCTGGCGCAACAACCGGAGCGGCAGTAGGAGCGGGCCCAGGAGCGACAACCGACCCATCGGCAACGGAAGCGAAATGAGCCGTGCGTTCAAGCAGGGTTTGCAACGCCACAGCGAACCGACCCAACAGGTGATCCTGCTGATCAAGTCTGGCAATCAGCGTAGGTAGCGAGGATGGCCCTGTACCGTCAGAATTCATGGCTTGGTCCTAATGTCATGGAACCATGAACCAGACGTACAACAAGAGATAAGTGGAAATAAGAAGGCTTTATTGAAAATCAAGCTGTAAGCAAAAAGTCCAAACGGATGGCTAAACCGAAGCAGGGTCTTGCGTAGCCAGAGGTCAGGAACCAGAAGGGTAGTCAGACGAAGCCAGGATCAGGAACCAGCGGGGTAGTCAGACGAGGCCAGGATCAGGAACCAGAAGCAGCAGCAGTCTTAGAAGCATGTGAACACAGGAGGACCAAGCAAGGAACTGAAGCCACAGACCTCCTATATATATGAGCTAGGCATCCAGCTCCTCCCAGTGGGAAGGAGAAGCCGCAGGGTGGGAGGCTACAAGAAACCCAGAAACCAAGATGGCCGCCAGCACATGTCAAACGAAGGAGAACAGCAAGAAGGTAAGACCATGACACCAACCTTGTGCAAATGGGGTCTTTCATGCTGTCGTGCCTGTTGAGGGACCCTCGTATAAAAAGGCTGAAGGAGAACGACCTGTACTGGGTGGTGCAGCAGTTCCAAAATAAATTAAAAAGTATGCTTTACACAGCATATAAGGGTGATGTCACAGCACAACGGGAATCTAACAGGGGAAGAGGTGAAAGTAATCCTCCCCCTACCACGACCACGCCGGCAAGGACAGGGCGCTTTACAGATGTGTTGTTGATGGAGGACATGCAGAGCTTTTTAACTCCTACCCATCGCTACAGCCCTTCGGGGTCCACCCTCAGAGAACGACTCAACCGACAGGTAGCAGACTACCTCGCCTTAACTGCAGATATCGACACTCTGAGGAGCGATGAACCCTTTGACTACTGGGTGTGCAGGCTTGACCTGTGGCCTGAGCTATCCCAATTTGCGATAGAACTTCTGGCCTGCCCCGCTTCAAGTGTCCTGTCAGAAAGGACCTTCAGTGCAGCAGGAGGTATTGTCACTGAGAAGAGAAGTCACCTAGGTCAAAAAAGTCTAGATTACCTCACCTTTATTAAGATGAATGAGGGATGGATCCCAAAGGGACTGACAGTGGGCGATACATTCGACTAAAAAAGGCCTGGTGATGAGATGATCTGCCTTGGGCTAAAAATGGTCCACACGCTGCTGTATTTTATCTCTGAATGCTGGATGACTTGCGTGACTTATCCGCTACAAACTAGGGTTCAAGCCACAATGTTTTAGGGCACTTTCTACCTGGGAAACAAACATCAATTTTTCTGGCCACTGCTACAGCAGCGGCTGCAACAATACCTAATTTTTCAGGCATGTGTACATGCCTAATTTTTCTGGCCTCTGGTGCTGCACTGTGTCTTCAAAAACCAAACAAAAAAAAGGCACATACATGTGTCAATTCCCCTTTGTGATCGTTACCTTGTTGTGGTGAAGGGGCTTGCATATCACAATGAAGCGACCACCTCTATGAGTGTGTTGGCAATGGCAATGTTGGCACACCCCAGATGATAAGGTCATTGCTTCATTGTGAACAGACCAAAAGCGATTGTCTGGATAATTTTGCATAGAAAAAACATTAATTTTCTTTGTGATCATCTAAGGTGATCATTAAAGCCTACTAGGCCAACAATGGGCCCACACTGCAGAATCATTGTTTTCTGGGTCACTTAACTGTCACTGAACTACCTCAGCACGACCATAGATTTTGAAAAACCCCCATCGCCTGCAATCTCCCAAATGTGAGCACGAGCACAGTCATCACTACACCAAGATTGACGCATAGAGAAATAAAATTTATGTCATGAGTGTGTCAACTATTGACAACTCTTTGCGGTTGTCTAAAATCTATTCCATACACGTCCCCTGATAGGGGACGTAACAGGGATTAAACTGATAAGAATAGTACTACTTAACACGCCACTCATATCTGGTGGCACATTAGATTGCACGCGCAGTGCCCCAAATTGGAATTTAGAGGACCGACCAAGCATCTTTTTCCATCTCCCGGTTCCTAAAATCGATGCCATATACACGTCCCCTGATAGGGGATGTAACAGGGATTAAACTGATAGGAATAGTACTACTTAACACACCTTATAATAACGCAGAGAGTGGCAACGCAGAGAGAGGAGTCTGAAGAAGAGGAGTCAGAGGAGGAAGGTGGCTTTGAGGAGGTGGAAGAATAAACACAGCCGGCGTTCCAAAGGGCTTGTTGTCACCTTTCAGGGATCCTTGGTGTTGTACGTGGCTGGGTGGAGGAAGAGACCTTCAATGACATCAGTGAGGACAAGGAACGGGACATGGCTAGCTTGGTATCCAACTTTGTGCAAATGGGGAGTTTGCGGTTGTGCAAATGGACTGTTTGCGGTTGTTTGCGGTGCGTTAAACAGGGAGTTTGGCCTGTCACTGTGAAGTGGGCATAACCGTTACACTACCTGATCGATACAACATCATACCTGATGTTTAAAAGCACGTTATTCCAAACAATTTTAGGAATGTTAGGTGATTTATGCCTTTTTATGGATTAAAACCCGACTCTGCGTCAACTACATAATTTTCCATGGGAGTTTTGCCTTGGATCCCCCTCCGGCATGCCACAGTCCAGGTGTTAGTCCCCTTGAAACAACTTTTCCATCACTATTGTGGCCAGAAAGAGTCCCTGTGGGTTTTAAAATTCGCCTGCCCATTGAAGTCAATGGCGGTTCGCCCGGTTTGCCCGTTCGCGAACATTTGCGAACATTTTTGCGAAAATTTGCGTTCGCCGTTCGTGAATGGAAAATTTTATGTTCGCGACATCTCTAGTAACGACCCCAAAAAGTGATTTATTTCGTGAAATGAATGTGCTCCTCTGTGAATACAGTTCTTTCTTCCCACAACCTCAGTGGCGACTCTAGGAAAAATATATATTTGGGGGGTACATAAGATACCACAGTCAAAAATGGGGGGGCACTAATAATTTTCACTACTTAATCATACTACTGAAAAAAACTAAATAAGTATATATAAATAAATTTACAAAATACGAGCGTATTGTGATATGCAGGGATACCTTTTTATTGTACTAACCTAATACTTAAAAGACAAGCCTTCGAGAGTTTTCCTTTCTCCTCAGTATTGCTTCAGACCTGAGAAACACTCTCGAAAACTTTTCTTTATAGTTTAAAGCAGTTTCAGCAAACAGCAGGGCTGTGTAAATAATCACACATGGCACTAAAGAAGACCAATGAACAGACGCTCACAGGCTTATTCACAAAAGGGTTAAGAGTTTGAAGAAGGGAACAATCTAGGACAACATAACTAAATAGGAAAGTGAGCTGAATTGGAGAATGTTTTTCAAATCAGCTATGTTGTCCTATATTGTTAACTTCTCCTGACTTCTCCAAACTCTTCACCCTTTTGTGAAATAATCCTGTAGGTGTTGTTGGTGTATGCAACTGACACTACTTACCGTATTCTGCTTGTAACACAGAATGCGGCAGTCAGGGGTGTGTGTAACACAGAGTGCGGTGTTTAGGGGTACGTGTAACTCAGGGTTCACTGGTCAGGGGTGCTTGTAACGCAAGGTACGCTAGTCAGGGGTGCATGTAACGCAGGGTACGCTGGTCAGGGGTATATGTAATGCAGGGGGCGCTGGTCAGGGGTGCATGTAACACAGGGGCGCTGGTCAGGGGTGTATCACAGATAGAAAAGGTACTTACAGTTCTGATGTGCTCTGTCCTCGTGCCTTCTTACTCTAGGCGTGGTGGCAAGGGGAGGGGCGTGCAATGATGTTTCCTGATGTCAAATCCCCAAGCCGCATTCTTTTCTGCCTCTGCAAGCCCTGCTAGGCTGAAATACACAGGCAGCCAATGGCAGTGCTGCCCTCTCCCTCCCAGCCAAGAGCAGCTGAGGTGGGCGGCGGAAGATTCGCTTGGCTGCCGACTGCCGAGGAGCCCATAGTGAAGTAGGTGGGCAGCATGGGCATTATTTTCAGTTTGGCAAAACTGACAGATGGCTGCTGTACTAGCGGCTGCGGCGGCCATCGTTTTAAAGGGGAATCAGCGGGGGGCAAGGAATAACCTAGGGGGGGCAATTGCCCCCCTCGCCCCCTGTAGCGACGCCTATGCACCACCTTAAAAATAAATTAGCTAAATTTGGTGCACAAATTGTGCCCATAACAGTCCACGTGATCTGTAAATAATATTTACCATCAAAAGTAAAATAGTTGCGTGACTGTAAAAATTTTAACAAAGTGAGAACAAATTGATTGTGTTTATATAAATGTATGCCCCTTGTGCTCAAATAATAATTGATGGCTTCCAATCCAAGATGGTGTCAGATACTTGTGTATAGCGCCTCAACATCAAGGCTCACTATTAATGTATTCTTCCCTACATGTATCTCTTGCAATTTAGATAAGACATCTTTGGTGTCTTTCAGATAGGATGTCCGGGTCAGGACAAATGTGGATATAATTTTATTCACGTACTTACTAATGCCTTCTCAAAGATTCTGATTGTCCAGTACTATTGGTCTACCAGGGATCGGATTGTGTTTTTTATACATTTTTGGGATAGCATAAAAGGCAGCTATCACAGGTTTTGGCTTAAACAAGACTTTATATTCCTCTTTGGTTATGAGGCCTTCCTTTTTTGCAGCTTGCAATATCTCCTTTAGTTCTTGTGTATATCTCATAGCAGGATTACTTGGCAATTGTTTGTATGTATTTTCATCTTTTAGAAGTCCATTACCATCCCTTTGTAATCAGTTTTATCCATCACAACCACGTTACCTCCCTTATCTGATGGTTTAATTTCCAATTCCTGATTATTCATAAGTTCTTGCAAGGCATTTTTTTCTTTTCGATTTAGATTGTGATTTTCAATAGACTTTTTAGTTTTTATCTTTTGTAGATCAGCTGGTACTAGATTTAGAAATGTTTGTATATCACCATATTTGGTAAAAGGCGGCGCAAATGTAGATTGGGGAGTTAGCGTAGAAAAAGGTGCTGACGGGGTAATAAATTCACCCATCAAAATTTGGCACTGGTGGCCTTTTTGTATCAGATTTTCATGTTCTGAATCTAGGACAATGTTAGATAGATTAATGATCCGCATTCCCAAATTTTGTTGTTGAATGCCTATGTTTTTTGTTATTGGTATCCCCATTTGTCCAGATCCCTCAACTGTATCCCCGACACCAAAAAAGGAGTAGTTGCCGGTGTCATAGTTATAGTTGATAGAGATATCTGTTGAGGTACCATAAAGACAGAATATGAGGATGAGGTTATTGATGCTCCCTCTCTAGTCTGTATCCCTTGTCCGCCATTGGTTAGATGTTGATTTAATTGGCATTTTGAGGAGCTATTAGGATTATACTTTCTTTGCGGTGGACCCGATTTATTTTTTGCCTTACGTTTGGTCCAAAGTTTTGAGTTATACCCACTTACCTACAATTCTGTAGTTTCATATTTCAATATATCAGTATAATATGTGCAAAAAGTAAGAGGGTCCAGCTTCTGGTGAAACAATATCCTTTTTTTGATGTGGTAAAATCCATACAGTGCAAGACAAGTGCAAAATCGACGCGTTTCGGATCCCAAGTTAACGATCCTTACTCATGATATAAAAAGCTATCTGTGACACTCCCATATAAATACACCTCCTCTGATCACACACATGGAAACAACATCACATAGTAAACAGGTATGGAACAGCAAATCCAAACGTATACAAAAAAGAATAAAATTTAAAAATAATACAAACCGGATTCCAAAAAAGTTGGGACACCAAACAAATTGTGAATAAAAACTGAATGCAATGATGTGGAGATGGCAAATGTAAATGTTTTATTTGTAATAGAACGTAGATGACAGATCAAACGTTTAACCCGAGTAAATGTGTCATTTTAAAGGAAAAATATGTTGATTCAAATTTTCACGGTGTCAACAAATCCCAAAAAAGTTGGGACAAGTAGCAATAAGAGGCTGGAAAAAGTAAATTCGAGCATAACGAAGAGCTGGAAGACCAATTAACACTAATTAGGCCAATTGGCAACATGATTTGGTATAAATAGAGCTTCTCAGAGTGGCAGTGTCTCTCAGAAGCCAAGATGGGTAGAGGATCACCAATTCCCACAATGTTGCGCATAAAGATAGTGGAGCAATATCAGAAAGGTGTTACTCAGCTAAAAAATTGCAAAGACTTTGCATCTATCATCATCAACTGTGCATAACATCATCCGAAGATTCTGAGAATCTGGAACAATCTCTGTGCGTAAGGGTCAAGGCCGTAAAACCATACTGGATGCCCGTGATCTCCGGGCCCTTAAACGACACTGCACCACAAACAGGAATGCTACTGTAAAGGAAATCACAGAATGGGCTCAGGAATACTTCCAGAAACCATTGTCAGTGAACACAATCCACCGTGCCATCCGCCGTTGCCAGCTGAAACTCTACAGTGCAAAGAAGAAGCCATTTCTAAGCAAGATCCACAAGCTCAGGCGTTTTCACTGGGCCAGGGATCATTTAAAATGGAGTGTGGCAAAATGGAACACTGTTCTGTGGTCAGACGAGTCACGATTCAAAGTTCTTTTTGGAAATCTGGGACGCCATGTCATCTGGACCAAAGAGGACAAGGACAACCCAAGTTGTTATCAACGCTCAGTTCAGAAGCCTGCATCTCTGATGGTATGGGGTTGCATGAGTGCGTGTGGCATGGGCAGCTTGCATGTCTGGAAAGGCACCATCAATGCAGAAAAATATATTTAGGTTCTAGAACAACATATGCTCCCATCCAGACGTCATCTCTTTCAGGGAAGACCCTGCATTTTTCAACAAGATAATGCCAGACCACATTCTGCATCAATTACAACATCATGGCTGCGTAGGAGAAGGATACGGGTACTGAAATGGCCAGTCTGCAGTCCAGATCTTTCACCTATAGAGAACATTTGGCGCATCATAAAGAGGAAGGTGCAACAAAGAAGGCCCAAGACGATTGAACAGTTAGAGGCCTGTATTAGACAAGAATGGGAGAGCATTCCTATTTCTAAACTTGAGAAACTGGTCTCCTCGGTCCCCAGACGTCTGTTGAGTGTTGTAAGAAGAAGGGGAGATGCCACACAGTGGTGAAAATGGCCTTGTCCCAACTTTTGGGGGATTTGTTGACACCATGAAATTCTGATTCAACATATTTTTCCCTTAAAATGGCACATTTTCTCAGTTTAAACTTTTGTTCCGTGATTTATGTTCTATTCTGAATAAAATATTAGAAGTTGGGACCTCCACATCATTGCATTTAGTTATTATTCACGATTTGTATAGTGTCCCAACTTTTTTGGAATCCGGTTTGTAATAAAATAAACAATAAAATGTTCTCAAATTCATTAGTATTGTAAAATCAAATCATGTTTTTTGTTCATGCCAGTGGGAAAGCAGCTACCAAGTTCAAAGATCCAATATGCCTCTGTGGTCACCCCCCTAACTGGGAGCGTGACCCTCTCCACACCCTGTGCTCTAAAACTTTTTGTGTTACCCTCATGTACAATGGCAAAATGCAGAGTGGCAGGAGAAACATTACGTGTTTGATAGTGAGGTATGTCAGATAAATGTTTCAGTATCCTGGTTTTAATCTGTTTGGTAGTGCATCTTACATATTGCATGGAGCATTCAACACATGTGATTAAGTAAACTGCAAACTCAGTGTTGCAGTTGATATATTGTTTAATCTTATGACTTCTACCATTCGCTGTAGATTTAATTGTTTGACTGACAGACATGTGTTCACAACATATGCATTTTCTGTGGCCACATTTGTAGCTACCTTGATATGTTAGCCACACTGGTTGGGCATTCGGGCAGTCACAGAAAAGGCTGGGACTGATCCTATGACCCAAAGTGGGGACCCGGTGTGCAGCACATGTGATGCCTGCTGAAATCACTTCACTCCATTCAGTTTCATAGTTTAGCACCGGAAGGTGTTTTTTGACAATTTGATAAATGTCAGCATATTCTTCACTATAGCTGGTGGTAAAAAGTGACTGATTT
The DNA here is from genome assembly GCF_014858855.1 of Bufo gargarizans. Classification (NCBI taxonomy): domain Eukaryota; kingdom Metazoa; phylum Chordata; class Amphibia; order Anura; family Bufonidae; genus Bufo; species Bufo gargarizans. Next base: position 314,124,462 of record NC_058082.1, on the reverse strand, counting down.
GCTTTCTTCTCGAGTATTCGTCTTTGTAACAGGTTCCTCAGGGAATACTAATGTATTTCTGTCCAGTGCTAACGCCCATTGTCTAGCTTTCCTTATAGATCGTGTAGAGTATGATCTGGAGTGTAACCTAGAGCTGATAGCAGCCTCTTCAGCAAAAGACTCATTGGTGGAACAATTGCGTCGTGCTCTCACCATTTCTACTTTTGGTATATTTCTTGTTATATGTGTAGGATGACATGAAGTGGCTAGCTGTGTGGTATTCCCTGCAGTTTCTTTTTTATAGGTTGCAGAGGAAACCTTGGTATTTGTGCCCTCTATATATAGTCGCAGATCTAAAAATGAAATGGAAAGTGGATCAAGTGGAACAAAGAGCAGGTCATCAATATAACATCCATACCACCTTATGTTATGGAAAAAGGGATTATTAATATCAAGCAGTAAAAATTGCTCTCCCACGATGCCATTAAGATGTTTGCTATGGAGGGCGGAGGGCGAAAATTTTGCCCCCATAGAAACAACAGAAACCTGAAGAAAGTATTTGCAATCAAACATAAAGAAATTGTGTTTCATTATAAAATCTACTGAAATCCTGCAGCTCCAAAGTATAGTTTCTATAACTTCCCAGAAACCATTTGAGGGCAGAGATTTCCAAATTGTGAGGAATGTTAGTATATAAGGAAACTGCATCGGAATATCAATATTACAGAATGTTCAACATAAATATATTCCAATTCTGTCTTACTCAAAATGTCACTTGAGAGACCCTGTTGCAGGATATTCATAAGTTTCTGCTGATAAAGGGGGAAGGGGTTAATTTTCAGAGGAGTATATGCAGCCAGCCAGTAGCGCAGGGGCAACACGTGAGGTGCACAGTAGACCGATGAGGGGCCAAATAATGACACACAGTTCATCAGTTTACTCACGGTTAGCAGAAAGCCTCCCTGTTTAGGTGGACAGCACAAAATCCTCCGCGGCACGCTCTGTGGTAGGAAGCATCAGCCAAGATGGTGGTTGAGGTGCCCTTGATGGTAGGGGTGCTTAAGGTGCTTATTGCGGCTGAGTCCCTTGATGGTGTTTGTCGTGACACCAGTACCGTTAATGGTGGTACAACCAATAGCAGTAATAATGAGGTAGACAGTGGTAAGGTGCAACTCACAACTTTTACTGATAATGACTTTGGTTGCAGCAGTACAAAAATGCAGTCTTCTGATGTTGCAGAGTTGTACCTGTATGACCTGTAAAAGGGAAATGGGTGCTAACTCCTGAAAATCAAAGGGAAACATTGGTGCACTGAAACATTGAAACATTGGTGCAATTGGGACCCTCCTATCATCATCGTCATATGCTGTAATATACGGAGAATCCCCCCACACTCAAAAAATGTTTTTTTAAAGTGAGCTTACAAGCTAACCCATTCACATCAATAATTGTGTGGTACAAATTAAAAGGGCATGAAGTCCATCTGTGCCTGTGATAGAATAATAGAAGACAGGTTGATGACTTGGAGTTCACTCACTGCAGTTTGTTGCAATGTTCTTTTTTGGTGTTTTCTTCCCTTTCGTAGTTTTTGTACTGTGTTTTTTTCTTTTGGCTTTTGCTAGCAGCCACTTGTGGTGTGCTGGAACTAGTGGAAAAAGATCTCTAACCAGCCTCAGGTGCTGAGTCAGATGACTCTAATTCCGTGGAACTGAAGGAAACTTTGGATGAATACCTTCTCCTGGAATGGATCATTTTTCTTAATATAGAAAGAAGAGTATTCACCTGAGCCTCTGTCCAGGAATAGACTTTCACAAGAAAAAACAGCCGGCACTCACTCAGTATTGCACGTTGCACGGGATAGGAAGAGGTCTCCACAAATATTCAAAGAAAATCCCAGCAGTCGTGTCTTCAAGTATATGATGTTTTATTACATCAAATCAAAAGATTTCGGCTAGCATGCCTTTATCAACAGGTACAGGTATACAAAATGACCAAGTATATATAATGAGATAACTCCTCCCATTATGACATCACCAACTCCCCACACCTGTACAGGTGGTGGGAGGGGTAAGTAACAAGCAAAAATATCAATCAGTATATCAAAGACTTATACAACAGGGTTCATGCCTCAAACTGTGTCTCATATTTAAAAAAAATATATACAGTACAGACCAAAAGGTTTGACACACCTTCTCATTCAAAGAGTTTTCTTTATTTTCATGACTATGAAAATTGCAGATTCACACTGAAGGCATAAAAACTATGAATTAACACATGTGGAATTATATACATAGCAAAAAAGTGTGAAAAAACTGAAAATATATCATATTCTAGGTTCTTCAAAGTAGCCACCTTTTGCTTTGATTACTGCTTTGCACACTCTTGGCATTCTCTTGATGAGCTTCAAGAGATAGTCACCTGAAATGGTCTTCCAACAGTCTTGAAGGAGTTCCCAGAGATGCTTAGCACTTGTTGGCCCTTTTGCCTTCACTCTGCGGTCCAGCTCACCCCAAACCATCTCGATTGGGTTCAGGTCCGGTGACTGTGGAGGCCAGGTCATCTGGCGCAGCACCCCATCACTCTCCTTCATGGTTAAATAGCCCTTACACAGCCTGGAGGTGTGTTTGGGGTCATTGTCCTGTTGAAAAATAAATGATGGTCCAACTAAACGCAAACCGGATGGAATAGCATGCCACTGCAAGATGCTGTGGTAGCCATGCTGGTTCAGTATGCCTTCAATTTTGAATAAATCCCCAACAGTATCACCAGCAAAGCACCCCCACACCATCACACCTCCTCCTCCATGCTTCACGGTGGGAACCAGGCATGTAGAGTCCATCCGTTCACCTTTTCTGCATCGCACAAAGACACGGTGGTTGGAACCAAAGATCTCAAATTTGGACTCGTCAGACCAAAGCACAGATTTCCACTGGTCTAATGTCCATTCCTTGTGTTCTTTAGCCCAAACAAGTCTCTTCTGCTTATTGCCTGTCCTTAGCAGTGGTTTCCTAGCAGATATTCTACCATGAAGGCCTGATTCACACAGTCTCCTGTTAACAGTTGTTCTAGAGCTGTGTCTGCTGCTAGAGCTCTGTGGCATTGACCTGGTCTCTAATCTGAGCTGCTGTTAACCTGCGATTTCTGAGGCTGGTGACTCGGATGAACTTATCCTCCGCAGCAGAGGTGACTCTTGGTCTTCCTTTCCTGGGGAGGTCCGCATGTGAGCCAGTTTCTTTGTAGCGCTTGATGGTTTTAGTGACTGCACTTGGGGACACTTTCAAAGTTTTCCCAATTTTTCAGACTGACTGACCTTCATTTCTTAAAGTAATGATGGCCACTCGTTTTTCTTTACTTAGCTGCTTTTTTCTTGCCATAATACAAATTCTAACAGTCTATTCAGTAGGACCATCAACTGTGTATCCACCTGACTTCTCCACAACGCAACTGATGGTCCCAACCCCATTTATAAGGCAAGAAATCCCACTTATTAAACCTGGCAGGGCACACCTGTGAAGTGAAAACCATTTCAGGTGACCACCTCTTAAAGCTCATCAAGAGAATGCCAAGAGTGTGCAAAGCAGTAATCAAAGCAAAAGGTGGCTACTTTGAAGAACCTAGAATATGACATTTTCAGTTGTTTCACACTTTTTTGTTATGTATATAATTCCACATGTGTCAATTCATAGTTTTGATGCCTTCAATGTGAATCTACAATTTTCATAGTCATGAAAATAAAGAAAACTCTTTGAATGAGAAGGTGTGTCCAAACTTTTGGTCTGTACTGTATATATGCGCATATCTACCACAAATCATATTTCATATTTCCTGGTATATGAGATCCTTCACCGGGTATGTAGTTATTATATATACAGGGAGTGCAGAATTATTAGGCAAATGAGTGTTTTGACCACATCATCCTCTTTATGCATGTCGTCTTACTCCAAGCTGTATAGGCTCGAAAGCCTACTACCAATTAAGCATATTAGGTGATGTGCATCTCTGTAATGAGAAGGGGTGTGGTCTAATGACATCAACACCCTATATCAGGTGTGCATAATTATTAGGCAACTTCCTTTCCTTTGGCAAAATAGGTCAAAAGAAGGACTTGACAGGCTCAGAAAAGTTAAAAATAGTGAGATATCTTGCAGAGGGATGCAGCACTCTTAAAATTGCAAAGCTTCTGAAGCGTGATCATCGAACAATCAAGCTTTTCATTCAAAATAGTCAACAGGGTCGCAAGAAGCGTGTGGAAAAACCAAGGCACAAAATAACTGCCCATGAACTGAGAAAAGTCAAGCGTGCAGCTGCCAAGATGCCACTTGCCACCAGTTTGGCCATATTTCAGAGCTGCAACATCACTGGAGTGCCCAAAAGCACAAGGTGTGCAATACTCAGAGACATGGCCAAGGTAAGAAAGGCTGAAAGACGACCACCGCTGAACAAGACACACAAGCTGAAACGTCAAGACTGGGCCAAGAAATATCTCAAGACTGATTTTTCTAAGGTTTTATGGACTGATGAAATGAGAGTGAGTCTTGATGGGCCAGATGGATGGGCCCGTGGCTGGATTGGTAAAGGGCTGAGAGCTCCAGTCCGTCTCAGACGCCAGCAAGGTGGAGGTGGAGTACTGGTTTGGGCTGGTATCATCAAAGATGAGCTTGTGGGGCCTTTTCGGGTTGAGGATGGAGTCAAGCTCAACTCCCAGTCCTACTGCCAGTTTCTGGAAGACACCTTCTTCAAGCAGTGGTACAGGAAGAAGTCTGCATCCTTCAAGAAAAACATGATTTTCATGCAGGACAATGCTCCATCACACGCGTCCAAGTACTCCACAGCGTGGCTGGCAAGAAAGGGTATAAAAGAAGAAAATCTAATGACATGGCCTCCTTGTTCACCTGATCTGAACCCCATTGAAAACCTGTGGTCCATCATCAAATGTGAGATTTACAAGGAGGGAAAACAGTACACCTCTCTGAACAGTGTCTGGGAGGCTGTGGTTGCTGCTGCACGCAATGTTGATAGTGAACAGATCAAAACACTGACAGAATCCATGGATGGCAGGCTTTTGAGTGTCCTTGCAAAGAAAGGTGGCTATATTGGTCACTGATTTCTTTTTGTTTTGTTTTTGAATGTCAGAAATGTATATTTGTGAATGTTGAGATGTTATATTGGTTTCACTGGTAAAAATAAATAATTGAAATGGGTATATATTTGTTTTTTGTTAAGTTGCCTAATAATTATGCACAGTAATAGTCACCTGCACACACAGATATCCCCCTAAAATAGCTAAAACTAAAAACAAACTAAAAACTACTTCCAAAAATATTCAGCTTTGATATTAATGAGTTTTTTGGGTTCATTGAGAACATGGTTGTTGTTCAATAATAAAATTAATCCTCAAAAATACCACTTGCCTAATAATTCTGCACTCCCTGTACTTGGTCATTTTGTATACCTGTACCTGTTGATAAAGGCATGCTAGCCGAAACGCATCCTGGATTGAGGTCATCTTTTGATTTGATGTAATAAAACATCAGATACTTGAAGACACGACTGCTGGGATTTTCTTTGAACAGGAATAGACATTGTCTGTTTTATAATCCAATGAGTTTTTTTTTTTTTATTGAATTAAAAAAAAGTTTTTTTCTCCTTTGCATACGTTTGGATTTGTTCTAAGTTTTGTGATTTGCCCATACCTGTTTACCATGTGATGTTGTTTGCATGTGTATGATTAGAGGAGGTTTATTTATATGGGAGAGTCACAGATAGCATTTTATGTCATGAGTAAGGATCGTTAACTTGGGATCTGAAACGCGTCGATTTTGCACTTGTCTTGCACTTTATGGATTTTACTTAATCAAATAAAGTATATTGCTTTACCAGAAGCTGGACCCTCTTACTTTTTGCACCTTTTTTGTCGGCCTTACCCTAGCCACATCTGTGCCTCTGATATGATACACAGGTGAGTGCTGAATTTCTGACTTTCTATATCAGTATAATATGTACGTCTATTGGAATTGTTATACTTCCTCTATTAGCAGTATTTTTTATATAAATATGACCAGATTCAAAGTCTTTTCTATCACGATTATATTTGCAATGTTTCCTTTCTTTAATCTCACTTTGCAGGCTCTCAATATTTTTCTGGAGCCTATTCTCTAAATGTTCAAATTCAGGCTGATTTTGAAAGCTTTTATTTCACTTATTTCTTTGGTTCTTAGGTCTTGAAGTTAATAAGGAATCTATTATCTTTTTTATGTAAAAAAGCACATGTTGAAACACCTAATAATATACTAAATCATGTAATTCAATATGAAACGATGAAAGAATCAGTCAATCTTTAAAGATCCCAGGCATGCACAGCGGTATTTAGATTGGGTTCAGAAGCTAATGCTACTAGCAAGCGCAGTGAAGTAAAGATCTGAGCTGAAATTCTAAGTCCCCGAGCATGCACTGACAATGCGCTGCAACGAGAATCAGTCTAAGTCCACTGACATGAACAGGATGTTAGTAGATAACGCGAGAGTACCGGATCAGCGTTGGCGAGATAGGATATAGGATATAGGATAATATACTCCTAAGAGGCCATATCGCTAGGAGCGATTAGCTAATGAAGATGACGCAACATTAGGAACTATTAAAAGATCCTGCCACGCCCATCAAGCACATACTGCCCGATCCCCTGAAGACGCCAGAGCAGCTGTTGAAACATGTTGAGGGGCAGTTTTTGAGAGACATTGTTTTAGGCTAGAAGTGAAGCCTTAGTAGTAGTATATGATAATACCGTATGTGGTAGGTAGGGAATATATAGAGTGAAAGAGTCTGGAGCTGCCAGCCTCCAACCACATTATAATAGCACCTAAGATTAGGAATGATTATACATAATGGATTGCAGAACATTCATAAGCAGCTCGTACAAAGTTAATTTGCTTTCCTCCCAGATTATGCAGTATGGTGGCTAGCAATGCGGCAAAGATAACACTCAAAAACTTGCTAGCTTACGATCTCGCTCTCTGGATTCCCTTCCCTATGATTTTATTCTGCCCCATCATATATTTATTCATATTAGTTAAATCTCCCCTCGGTCGTCTTTTTTCTAAAGTGAATAACCCTAATTTTGATAATCTTTCAGGGCACTGTAGTTCCCTCATTCCAATTATTACTTTAGTTGCCCTCCTCTGAACCTTCTCCAGCTCTGCCTTGTTCACAGGAGCCCAGAACTGTACACAGTACTCCATGTGTGGTCTGACTAGTGATTTGTAAAGTGGTAGGACTATGTTCTCATCACGGACATTTATTCCCCTTTTGATGCAACCCATTATCTTATTGGCCTTGGCAGCAGCTGCCTGACACTCGATTTTACAGCTGAGCTTGCTGTTCACTAAAATTCCTAGGTCCTTTTCCTTGTGGAAAAATAGGTTCCAAGGAAGATGATATTTTATTTTGTCAACATCTTTCTTGTGACCTATTTTTCCACAAGGGACTTACTTTTATTAATGCTTTCCTTGGGATATATATTTTTCTACAACTCTATGTTTTGGGAATAATAGCCAATCTTGAGGGCAAGCGCAGGGACTTTAAAGGGTTTAGCCACTGGGAGGTGGGGTCGCCCCTTCAGGATGGGTGCTCTGCCTGTTAGCAGGGTGAGAGTCAGGGATAGAGTAGGAATATATGTACCTGGATTTTGAGAGATAACTGGGACATATCGTGCATAAAAAAAACTGGTAATAAAAAGATACCTATGATCCCACCCTCTAACCCAATCTGGTGTCAACAAATCGTGAGTAAGAAGGACATTCACTGTCCCACCTCCGGATATACCTGCCTGAGATTCAGATCCTATATACAGGTGAAACTCGAAAAATTAGAATATCGTTCAAAGTTCATTTATTTCAGTAATGCAACTTAAAAGGTGAAGCTAACATATGAGATAGACTCATTACATGCAAAGCGAGATATTTCAAGCCTTTATTTGGTATAATTTGGATGATTATAGCTTATAGCTTATGAAACCCCAAAGTCACAATCTCAGGTACCCTTTGCTCAGGGGGTATGGACTAATTAGCTGACTAGAGTGTTACACTTTGAGCCTAGAATATTGAACCTTTTCATAAAATTCTAATTTTAAGTTGCATTAATGCAATTTCTTTTAATTTGCATTACTGAAATAAATGGACTTTTGAACGATGTTCAAATTTTTCGAGTTTCACCTGTAGCTGGTGTATTATATGACTTTTAAGGATTTAGAATTAAACTATTGATAGGGGTTATTCATAAGATATATGTTTTAATGTATACTTAATAAAATGTATATTTTAAGAAGGGAGGTAAATACTTAGTTTTTTAAGTTCATTTCTATTACCAAACATTGCCAACCATACTCCATCTACTGGTGAACAAAGTGCATTACATGTCATTACATTCACATTGCATAAGAAATATATAAAATGCAGTAAGTAATCAAAGTGTAAAATAGTAATACCCCCAACTCTGGGGTATTATAGATACAGTTGTGTGAATGCACCATAACATATATTCAATTATGTTGTTTATTAGATAGCAACTGAGTCTCATTTCAAGTTAGAACATAGAACAGTTACAATCTAGTGATATATTAGAGCAATTCCAATATTAAAAACATCATTATATTATTGTTAAAAGTTAAATGAGATATTAACGGATGGGCTATCAGGGCATTTTAGGGCTAAAAACAGTTTTTTAGAGGGTGTTTATTACAAAGTTTAAATGCTTGTCTTTTACACCTAGTACCTTTTCACTTAAAACGTACAGTCATGGCCAAACGTTTTGAGTCTGACGTCAGTGTTATAAATAATTTCAAGTGAATCAAAAATCTACCACTTGGATAAAATCAAGACATCCTTTATTAAAGTTATAGTCTCACTTCAGCAAGTGGCATTTATCATTTAAACATAGTAAATACAAAGCATTTACTAATGTATTGTGATTCTCCATATTGCCTCCTTTGCTGGCTGGATTCATTCTTCCATTGCATTATAGACAGCTCCTATCCAGTGGTTATGGCCACCACTGCAGTGCAGCTACGAGAATTATACTGATATAATGCTGTCTAGAGATGAGAAAATATTTTAAAAATTTGATTCACTGATTCATAAAAAATTTTCGAAAAAATTAGCTTCGATCTGAATAAATTTGCGGCGAATTACATTAAAAAAAGGCTTTTTCCTGGCTGCAGAGAGCCTTTATAGTGGTGAAGAACACTGTGCATTGCAGTAATAGCATAGGGAGTCTGCTTTGGTAGTAAGATAAAGTGAAGTCCTTATGACATGCAGATGACAGGTGTCGCTCTTAGAATCACTGCACACTTCACTTATTTGGGCAGTCACGGGGCGGAAACTGACTAAATAACTGAAGTATAAACTCAGCCTTACAGGTCGATGTTAGCGCCAAGAAGAAGCGCACTCCTTTTACACCGTCACCAGCTGATTCCACATAGATGTCTACAGAACCTGTTCTGTTAAACGCTTATACATGTAGAGATCCCCTGACAGAATGGAGAGGGTGTCAGCAGCAAGTTTGTGTTGACGTTACTGATTAATTTGCACTTCCTCTGATCCGTCAGAAAAATAACCCACAAAAAACAGATTCTGCCTGTGGAGCATACGCCTTCACTCGGTCAGCATTTGGTCAGTAATCCATCAGTATTGCTAATGCCCCAAAAAAACAGGAGTGGATCTAAAACAGAGGAGAATGGAATATTTGCATGTCTTCTGTGTTTTGTACCCACTCCTGCTTTTGGCTACCAAATCATAAGCCAATTCTGATGGGACCATACAGGCCTTACAGCTGCTACACAGACAGGATCAGTTGTGCGTCTCATTTTTTTTTTCTGACAGATCAGAAAAAGGGTCAAACAAAAGATGTCAGCGAGGCTGAAAGTCAAAATAGTGGACCAGTCATGAAGTGGGGAGGGTGGGAGCAACTAGTGTTGAGCACAAATATTCGAAAAGCGAATTTTAATCTCGAATATCGCCACTTTGAAAGTTCGCAAATATTTTGAATATAGTGCTATATATTCATTATATCAAATATTCAGCGTTTTTTACATCTGAACACATGATTCCTCCTTGCTTCTTGCTTGTGGGCTAATGAGTCATTGGCCCACAAGCAACTTAAGCAGGGAGGAATCATGACTTCAGATGGAAAAAAAATAATGAATGTCGAATATAACAAATATTCGAATTTGTGAATATTTGGCGAATATACTACAAAATATTTGCGAAATATCACAAATTCGAATATGACCCCTGCCGCTCATCACTAGGAACAACATGAAAAGTCCACAGAGTGGACCTATGACATAGTGGTGAGGAGCAAGCATCATCATCAGACCACAGAGTGGCACGGTGACATAATGTGGATATGGCAGCAGCCATAGCAGCAGGAGGATACCACAGAGTGGCAAGATGACATAATGTGGATATAGCAGCAGCAGCAGCATCAGACCACAGAGTGGCAAGGTGACATAATGTGGACATGGCAGCAGCACTAGCAGCAGGAGGATACCACAGAGTGGCAAGGTGACATAATGTGGATATGTATTACCAAGAAAAACAAGTGAGTAATGTTATATCTAGAGTTGAGCGGACACCCCGAACCCGAAGTCAATGGGAACCCGAACTTTTGAGCACTAAAATGGCTGTAAAAATGTCATGGAAAGGGCTGCAAATGTCGTCAAAATGTGGTTAAGAGCATGGCAAGTGCTCGGCAAACAAATATGGATAGGGAAATGACTTAAAATATAAAATACGTAAAAATAAAAAATAATAATCTTGATCTAGGAGGACCAGGTCCATATGGAGTAGGAGGTTGAGGAGGCGGTGGATGTGGCAGTGTAGGTGGAAGTGGCGGTGGAGGAGGAGGTAGCATACACTGCTTTTTGGTTTAAAATTTATTTTTATTTTTTTAAATTAGAGTACACCCCAAAACATTGGTAAATATAACCCTCCAGTCATGCTAAACACACGTTCAGACAATACACCGGCTGCAGGGCAGGCCACACCTCCAAGGCATAAAGGGCAAGCTCAGGCCATGTGCCCAATTTGGAGACCCAGAAGTTGCAGGGGCTGACCCCTGTCAGTTAGTTCGTGTAAGCGTGTGCATACTTATTGCCCCACGATGTCGCACGTCCAATTTGATATCTGCTCTATCAACTTTTGATGTTCTTTTATGCGCCTAGCATGGTGATCACGGGTGGCGGGGAATCAGGGTTCCAGGCCCGGAGAGGGAGCGTGAGAAAAAGAGACCAAATTTAAGGGAGATAAATGTATAAAAAAAAATTGGGATCGAGCATAAATGTGGGAAAAGCTATTGAGGCGCAAATGTGGGACAAATTACAGAAGCCCAAATGTGGGCCAAAAGTATAGCGGAAATGTGGGACAAAGTATTGAAGCTTAAATATGGTACAACTTGTTTAAGTTTAAGCATTGAATCAAAGGAGGTGGAGCGCATCAATTAAAGAAGCATTTCAGAAATGTTATTCCCTGTCAACTATGCAGAGCAGGGGATTATTCACGTCTAAAATTGTATAATATCAACCCAAGAATATAACAGAAAAATTATAGAAATTAATTAACCTGTCTACTTGGTAGAGCAGGGGTCTATGATAGAAAACAATTGTTTATTGTCCCCAAAAATGTAAAATAAAAATGATTGAAATTTATTAAGCTGTCAACTAGGTAGAGGAGGGGTATATTACACCCAAAAATTAGTGAATTTGACCATAAAATGTAAGTGACAAATATTTTTTTTTTACTGGTCTAATAGGTATTACATCAGACCCAAAAATAGCTGAATTTCACCCGAAAATGTAACTGACAATTTTTTTTATTTTTTAACCAGCCTACCAGGTATAACAGTGGCACTATACACCCAAAAATTGGTTAATTTCACCAGAAAATTTAAATGACAATTTATTTTATTTTTTTAACCGGTCTGCCCCCTTCAAGACCCAGAAGTTGAAGGGGGCAGACCCGTCATTCAGTACGGGTAGGCGTGTGCACACATACTGCTCCACCATGTTGGTGAAATGCTGCCTCCTGCTAAGACGTTCCATATCAGCTGGTGGTGCTGGTTGTTGTGGCGTGCTGACAAAGCTTTTCCACATTTTGGCCATGCTAAGCTTGTCTTCTGAGGTGCTGGGGATGCCCCAGCTGCGTTGGCGACCTCTTCCTCGTCCTCTGCCTTTGCCTTGTGCTTCCACTGTGCCCCCGCTGTCAGGTGGGAATGCCACCAGCAGGGCGTCTACCAGCGTGCGGTTGTACTAGCGCATCTTACGATCACGCTCCAGTGACGGAATTAAGGATTGTACATTGTCATTGTAACGGGGATCCAGCAGCATGGCCACCCAGTAATCAGCACAAGTTAGAATGTGGGCAACTCGGCAGTCGTTGCGGAGACACTGCAGCATGTTATCGCTCATGTGTGCCAGGCTGCCCAGAGGCAACGAAAAGCTGTCCTCTGTGGGAGGGGTATCGTCTGTGTCCTCTGTATCCCCCCATCCACGTACCAGTGATGGCCATGAGCTGATCTGGGTGCCACCCTGCTGTGAACATGGTTCCTCCTCCTCCATCTCCTCCTCCTCATCCACCACCTCCTCATCCTCCAGAACTGTGTCCTGGCCTGACAATTGCGTACCTTGTGTTTGTGGGTGCAGGAACCCACCCTCGGAGCCACTTGTGAATGACTGGCCGGAAACCCTACGAAATGATCCCTTTTCCCCCTCCTCCTCCTGTGCCACATCCTCTTCCATCATCGCCAGGAGCGTTTTTTCAAGGAGGCATAGAAGTGTGATAGTAATGCTGAGAATCGGCACTGGCCATGTTGGTGGAGTACGCAAAACAGTGCAACAAGGAACACAGGTCTCGTATGGAGGCCCAGTCATTGGTGGTGAGGTGGTGCTGTTCTGCCGAGCAACTCACTGGTGCGTGCTGCAGGTGAAACTCCACTATCGCCTGCTGTTGCTCGCACATTCTGGCCAGCATGTGCAAGGTGGAATTCCACCTTGTGGGCACGTCGCATTTGAGGCGGTGAGCGGCCTCCTCGGTGGTGGAAGGACATGCGCCAAACTTTCATCCGCCTCAGGCCTAGCCGCCACTGCATTTACCCAGTGTGCTGTTATGGATATATAATGGCCCTGACCGTGCTTACTGGTCAACGTATCCGTAGTCAGGTGCACCTTGCCACAGATGGCGTTGCGCAGTGCACACCTGATTTTGTCCCCTACTTGGTTGTGCAGGGAAGGGATGGCTCACCTTGAAAAGTAGGGGAGGCTGGGAACGACGTACTGTGGGACAGCCACCGCCATAAGCCTTTAAAACTATCCGTCTCCACCAGACGGAATGACAGCATTTCAAAGGCCAGTAATTTAGAAATGCTGGCATTCAGGGCTAGGGATCGCGGGTGCGTAGGGGGGTACTTCCTCTTCCTCTCCAGCGTTTGGGAGATGGAGAGCTGAATGCTTCCGTGGGACATTGTGGAGATGCTTAGTGGCCCAGGTGTTGGTGTTGCTGGCAGATCCTCTGTTTGCGGGGTGGCAGGTGGCACTGTCACTCCAGAGGTGGATGAAGAGGCTGAGACTGCAGCAGAAGAGGAAGCAGGAGGAGCCAGAGACCTTTCTTGGTTTTTGAGGTGTCTACTCCACTGCAGCTCGTGCTTTGCACTTAAATGCCTGGTCATGCAGGTTGTGCTCAGGTTGAGAACGTTTATGCCTCGCTTCAGGGTCTGATTGCACAGCGTGAAAACCACTTGTGTCTTGTCGTCAGCACATTGTCTGAAGAACTGCCACGCCAGGGAACTCCTTGGAGCTGGCTTTGGTGTGCTCGGTCCCTTGGTGCGGTGGGCAGTAGGAGTCGTATTGTCTAGAGGACGGCCGCTCCGCTTTTGCACCCTGCTCCCTCTTCTGCTGTGCTGGTGGCTCTGTGCAACCACCGCCTCTTCCTCCAAACTACATAGGTCACTCGCATGACCCTGATTCAATGTGGAGTCGAGGACCTCATCGTCCTCCACATCATCTTCCACCCAGTCTTCACCCCTGCGTTCCTTGTCAATCTGCACACTTTCGAAAGCCCCAGCAGTTGGCACCTGTGTTTCGTCATCATCCGAGACGTGATGCGATGGTCCTCCCATGTACTCATCTTGAAAGATAAGTGGTTGGGCATCTCTTCCACTTCTGGGGCAGGGCTAGGTGGATGGCCCTGGGAAACCCTGCTAACAGAGTCATCAAAAATCAGAAGACACTGCTGCATGACTTGGGGCTCAGACTGCTTTATCTGATTTGCAAGGGAGTGAGGTGAAAGACTGATGGACATCGGCTGCAGGTGCCAACTGTGGTTTTTCAGCAGGAGACTAGGTGGGAGACATTGTAAAGGAACTGGATCCACTGTCAGCAACCCAATCTACTATCGCCTGTACTTGTTCAGGCCTCACCATTCGTAGAGCAGCATTAGGCCCGACCAAATACTGCTGCAGGTTTTGTTGCCTACTCGCACCTGAGGAAAGGGGTATCACTTGTGCGTGTAGCTGCCACAGATTGACCACATCCTCTCCCTGCAACAGAAGCTCCACCAGCAGCACCACGAGCCGGGCCACGTCCCTTATTTGACGCTCTCCTCATATTTTTCAAATTTAGGATCTTGCCCTAAATGAGTGTTTAAGTAATAGTAGAATAGAACGACAGTATGTAAAGGGTATATCTCACACGGCCTGAACCAGACTAGGCCACAATTAAATATTTTTTTGCCCAGAATGGCTGTATTTCAAATGCCTGAATCAAACCTCTGCATGTAGAGGGTGTATCTCACACGGCCTGAACCAGTGTATGCCTGAATTCAATATTTATTTGCACAAAATGGCTGTATTTCAAATGGCTGTATTTCAAATGCCTGAATCAAACCCTTGTATGTAGAGGGGGTATCTCACACGGTCTGAACCAGTGTAGGCCTGAATTCAATATTTATTTGCACAAAATGGATGTATTTCAAATGGCTGTATTTCAAATGCCTGAATCAAACCCCTGTATTTAGAGGGTGTATCTCACACAGTCTGAACCAGTGTAGGCCTGAATGAAATATTTATTTGCCAAAAATGGCTGTATTTCAAATGCCTGAATCAAACCCCTGTATGTAGAGGGTGTATCTCACACGGTCTGAACCAGTGTAGGCCTGAATTAAATATTTCTTTGCACAAAATGGATGTATTTCAAATGGCTGTATTTCAAATGCCTGAATCAAACCACTGTATGCAGAGGGGGTATCTAACAGGGCCTGAACCAGTGTAGGCCTAAATTAAATATTTCTTTGCCCAAAATGTATGTATTCAAATGGCTGTATTTCAAATGCCTGAATCAAACCCCTGTATGTAGAGGGTGTATCTCACACAGTCTGAACCAGTGTAGGTCTAAATTAAATATTTATTTGCACAAAATAGCTGTATTTCCAAAGGCTGTATTTCAAATGCCTGAATCAAACCCCTGTATGTAGAGGGGGTATCTCACACGGTCTGAACCAGTGTAGGCCTAAATTAAATATTTATTTGCACATAATGGCTGTATTTCAAATGCCTGAATCAAACCCCTGTATGTAGAGGCTGTATCTCACACGGTCTGAACCAGTGTAGACCTGAATTAAATATTTCTTTCCCCAACAAGGCTGTATTTCAAATGGCTGTATTTCAAATGCCTGAATCAAACCCCTGTATGTAGAGGGCGTATTTCACAGGGCCTGAACCAGTGTAGGCCTAAATTAAATATTTCTTTGCACAAAATGGATGTATTTCAAATGGCTGTATTTCAAATGCCTGAATCAACCCCCTATATTTAGACGGTGTATCTCACACGGTCTGAACCAATGTAGGCCTGAATGAAATATATCTTTGCCCAAAATGGCTGTATTTCAAATGGCTGTTTTTTTAAATGCCTGAATTAAACCCCTGTATGTAGAGGGGGTATCTCACAGGGCCTGAACCAGTGTAGGCCTGAATTAAATATTTCTTACCCCAAAATGGATGTATTTCAAATGGCTGTATTTCAAATGCCTGAATCAAACCCCTGTATGTAGAGGGTGTATCTCACATGGTTTGAACAAGTGTAGGCCTGAATTAAATATTTATTTGCCCAAAATGGCTGTATTTCAAATGCCTGAATCAAACCCCTGTATTTAGAGGGTGTATCTCACACGGTCTGAACCAATGTAGGCCTGAATGAAATATATCTTTGCCCAAAATGGCTGTATTTCAAATGGCTGTATTTCAAATGCCTGAATCAAACCCCTGTATGTAGAGGGGGTATCTCACAGGGCATAAACCAGTGTAGGCCTAAATTAAATATTTCTTTGCCCATAATGGCTGTATTTCAAATGGCTGTATTTCAAATGCCTGAATCAAACCCCTGTATGTAGAGGGAGTATCTCACAGGGCCTCAACCAATGTAGGCCCAAATTCAATATTGGTGCACCTAATGGCGAAATTTAAAATCTCTGAATGTAACACAAATTTATTAAGGGTGTATAACACAATGACATCTGCATCAAAGGCTGCCAACAAAATTTTTTGTGCCCAAACGAGTGTTTGTTTAACAACTGAATTTGACAACAGTATATAAGCCTGTGATTTCACACGTGCTGATGCTGCAAGGCCTGAAAATAGTGTTTTTTGTAAAAAAAAGTGTGTTTTTTAAACCCCAGAAAGATATGGGTGTATTTCTACCTTAAATTGCACACTGACTAATCAATCAACTAATACAACTATATTGTAGTTTGGCAAAAAAATTGTGATTTGCAATGTCCCAAATGCTCAGATTCAGTGCTGGTGCACTGAGCTTGCATAAAATGGCCGCCGCTGCCACCCACCTAACTAACAGAATTATAACAGAATTATAAAAGTAGGCATGGCTGTGATGGCTTCTAAGGTCAGACAGTTAACAGCTTGTTTATTGGCTGCTCTGCAGCCTTTCAAAAAGCGCCAAGAAAGCGACGAACACCGGACCCGAACCTTTACGGAAATGTTCGGGTTCGGGGTCCAAAAATCCTAAAGTTCGGTACAAACCCGAACTTTACAGTTTGGATTCGCTCAACCCTAGTTTTATCCCTTAAAAAATATCACTTTATCTAAATTATCATAAAATTAATCAAATACATATAGTAGGGAGTCAATAATAAGGTGCCACTTGATCTCTACAAAAAACTGACAATGAGCTAGATGAATAGATGTCCAGCAATATCAATATGATTCTAGGCGTGTAACCACAAAGGCTAATCTGCCAGTACAACTAAATGGCGTACAAAAGGTGTTAACTGCATCCTCTTATTGTCTAAAAGCAATGAGCGGTAACCTATAGATTGAATGACTTTGGAATGCTGGACATGAAGCACCTTAAGAACCTAAACTGACATTACCTTTTAGGAATGAGAGAGATGTAAGTGGCGCCTTCCCCTCTACGCGTGTTTCACTTATCTGCTTCATCAAGAGGAGGGGCTAGTCGGGGTAAAGGGGGAATAACTTAAAGATAGATCTGGCCATCACTTCCGCTCGTCCCCTGAAGCTAAAAATACATTTACTTACATAAAGTGCAAACTTCATACAATAAAGTGCATAGTGCTTATCAACCAACAGTGAAAAAAATGATATTGATATTTAATTAGGGTTATTTTATTCATATCCATGTCCACCCTTTTTTCGTATTAGGCATACATATTCCCATCTTTCAGATCTATATAAGTACTGCCAGGAGCGCATGACTGGTGCTGCGACCATGGTGCTTCCGCTCCGTCTCTAAGGAGACGGGACGCCGTGAACATCAATCTGCGTCTGGTTATGATGTTGGATTGCCCTTCCAGGCGTGATGCTCAGAGGAGGGGCGGAAGTGACGTTTAGGATGGCCGGCAGGTACTAGTCATGCGCCGCCGATGCGGCGGCTCATCTTATCAGGTCACGTGCTCCTAACGGCCCCCAGATTGGCCAAGGTGACATAATGTGGATATGGCAGCAGCATCATCAAACCAGAGTGGCAAGGTGACATGATGTGGATTTGGAAGCAGCATCATCAGACTACAGAGTGGCAAGGTGACAAAATATGGATATGGCAGCAGCAGTAGCAGCAGGAGGATACAACAGAGTGGCAAGGTGACATAATGTGGATATGGCAGTAGCAGCAGGAGGATACCACAAAGTGAAAAGGTGACATAATGTGGATGTGGCAGGAGCAGTAGCAGCAGGAGGATACAACAGAGTGGCAAGGTGACATAATGTCGATATGGCAGTAGCATCATCAGACCACAAAGTGTTAAGGTGACATAATGTGGATATTGTAGCAGCAGTAGTAGCAGGAGGATACCAAAGAGTGTCAAGTTGACATAGTGTGGATATGGCAGCAGAAGCAGGAGGATACCACAGAGTTGCAAGGTGACATAGTGTGGAGATGGCAGTAGCAGCAGCAGCATCAGGAGACGACAAAGTGAACCGGTAACAGAGTGGGTGGCAATACCAGTACCGAAAGAAGGTGGCTGAAAGAAGGAGCACTTGGCATAAGATGTGTGGCATCAGGCCAGTTGCAGCATCAAAATAGTACCTAAGGCAGGTAGTCAGAAGAAATCCGTCTTTAATCAAAGTGTTGGTGTGGCACCATGGATTATTTAGTCTGATGCATCAGGGATTGGTGGTTGGAAATCCTGGCTGATCCACACCAGATTTATGACCAGCCATTGTTACCAGCATTTGTTCCAGGACATGAAGCAGTGGAATGATGTTGTTCATCCCATAGTCCTGGCAACTGACAAATAACGTGGCCTCCTCAAAGGGCCTGAGCAAACAGCAGATGTCACGCATGAGCTGCCACTGGCTGACCGCGAAGTTACACAGGGGAGTACTCCTATCCGCTTGCATCATCAAGAAATCATTGATGGCCTTTCTCTGTCGGTCCAACATATGGAGGGTGTAATTCCAAAAGGTGGAAACATCGCATATCAGCTTATTTTTGGGGATGCTGTTCTGCCGCTGCAGCTCAAGGAGAGTGTGTTTTGCGGTGTGCGAGTGGCTGAAGTGCATGCAAAGTTTCCTGGCCATTTTTAGGATATCTTGCAGATGGGTGAAGACTTCAGGAACCTTTTGTCAACCAGATTGAACACATGTACCATACAGGGCTCATGGCTCAGCCTTCCTTGACGCAGCACCGACACTATGTTCTTCCCATTGTCGGTCACCATGATTCTGATACCATGGTTCTGATTTTCATTTGTCGCAGAGAAAGCTAGGATTCGATTTCTTGATGAATCACACGGAGCAGTTCCTCCCCTGTGTGACTCCGTTTGGCCAGGGAAACGAGGTGGGGCACCGGCGGGACACCGCCATGCCCTGCACATGTGGTGTGCTGGAGGAGCACTGTGACTTGTCCCTGCAGTGGAGGCTGAGGACATGGTGTAGGATGAGGAGGCATAGGCGGGCATTGTTGCAGGACCAACGGCATGACAACGTGGCGGTGGAAGTGGCATGACCTGGCCAAGTTGCTGGTGTGGCTGTGCAGGAACCACATTCACCCAGTGGTCCATAAAGGACATGTACTGTCCCTGACAGTAGTTACAACTCCACACGTCGGCGCTGCCATGCACTTTTGCAGACACCGACAGGCTTAAGGACTGGCCCACCTTCTGTTCTATATATTTGTGCAGGGCTAGTACTGCCTTTTTTGCAAGGAAATGACGACTTGGGACTCTCCACCTCGGCTTGGCACAAGCCATCAGTTCTCTGAAAGGTGCAGAGTCCACCACTTGGAAAGAGAGGGACTGCAGCATCAGCAACTTGGACAGGAGCACTTTCAGCTTCTGCACCGTTGGATGCGTGCACGCATACTGCTGTCTCTTGGCAATCACTTCGGTGATCGATTTCTGACGGAATGATTGACGAGGAGTAGGAGCATCTGGACTAGCAGAAGAAAGGAATGACAGACAGTTCCCTTTGGCTGAGGTGGTGGAGCCTTGACTGGCTGTAACTGGGTGCATGCCACTGGGTGATGCAGCGGTCGCTGCGGCAGGCTGGACCACCACATTGGAGCCATGGTTCTTCCAGGCCACTTTATGGTGACGCTGCATATGTTGACGCAGGGCCGTGGTGCCAATATTGGCACCCTGGCCACGCTTCACCTTCTGCCCACATATTCTACATATGGCCATGTTCACCTCCTACGGCGGCTTCACAAAAAACTGCTACACCGCCACGTATCTGATTTTGCCCCCAACAGTCTGCACTGTCCGTGACTGCGACAGCCGCTGCCTCCGTGGACCCATGCACCACTACTTCCTGGGCAGGTAGGCAGCAGATGGTCTACCCTGGGAACATTTGGCCCCCGACCTCCCACTGCTGCCACCCTTCTGACTCACAGCCATGCTACCCCCTTGCTGGCTCAGCCGTTGCCTCGTGGGCAAGCTGCCACCCTCTTCTCCTGATGATGATAAGGCCCCTTCTGCACCTGGCTCCCAAGAGCAATCGGCTTAATCATCATCGAGTAGTGTCTGCACATTACTGATGTCCTCCTCAACAATCTCTGGGTCAGGAGCCTGACCGCTCGCAGCACCACCTCCCACACCACTCTCTTCATCACTACTTGCCCACATAGCAAAGGAAGCGGAGAATGTCTCCTCTAGATTTTGGGTGGCCAGTAGCTGCTGACTGTCCTATAATAGCTCGTCCTCACTGAAAAGTGGAGCTGAGTCCACAGCATGTAGTACTTCTCGTGGTGAGGGAACATCAAATGCCAGAGGCAGGATGAGGACAGGTGAGGGCAGAGGGCCTGCTCCAGGGCCATGCCAACTAAGGGTTGTGTCTGACAAACCCACCGACTATTGCCTGGGGGTGTCTGATGTCATTTGGGATGACGTGCATGACCTAGTAAACCAATCAAGAACCGCAGGGTTGCTGGTCAAGACACGACCGCTAGATGATACCGGGAGCTAAGGCCTCTCGCTGTGACTCCTGCTGCCCACCCCCTTACTCTGCTGCAAGCTCTGCTTGCACCAGAAACATTTAGGATTCTGCCACTCCTCTTGTAGCTAAACTAAAAAAATTAAAAGGAAATTAAAACACCTCTAAAAGCGACGAATATATTATTCTTTTTTTTACAGAAATAGACCACTAAACAATTTCACCACATTTAACTGCAGAAGTGAACTGAAAATATATTTTTCTGGTTGGACTGAAATACGCCACTATACACTTTGACCAGAAAAAACGTAAAGAGTGAAGTGCTTATATATTTTCCTTTTTTTACTGAAATACGCCCCTATAGGTTTTCACCAGAAAAACTGCAACAGTGCAGTGCATATATATATATTTTTTTAATGAAATACGCCCCTAGAAGCTTTCACCAGAAAAAACTGCAACAGTAAAGTAAGTATATATTTTTCCTTTTTTGCTGAAATTCACCACTATATGCTTGCAACAGAAATAACTGCAACAGTGCAGTGCATATATATTTTCCTTTTGTTACAGTAATACGCCCCTATACGCTTTCACCAGAAAAAACTGCAACAGCGCTGTGCGTATATATTTTTCTTTTTTTAATGAAATATGCCCCTAGACGCTTTCATCAGAAATAACTGCAACAGTGCAGTGCGTATATATTTTCCTTTTTTTAAGGCCTAATGCACACGACCATTCCATTTTTGGCGGTCCGCAAACCGTGGATCCACAAAAAATGGAAGCCGCCCGTGTGCCTTCCGCAATTTGTAGAAATGCCTATTCTTGTCCACAAAACGGAAAAGAATAGGACATGTTATATTTTTTTTGCGGGGCTACGGAAAGGAGCAACAGATGCGGACAGCACACGGAGTTCTGTCCACATCTTTTGCAGCCCCATTGAAATGAATGGGACCGCATCCGACCCGCCAAAACTGCGGCCCGGATGGGGACCAAAACAACGGCCGTGTGCATGAGGCCTTACTGAAATACACCACTATACGCTTTTACCAGAAATAACTGCAACAGTGCAATGCGTGTATATTTTCCTTTTTTTTTTTACAGTAATACGCCTCTATACGCTTTCACCAGAAAAAACGGCAATAATGCAGTGCATATATGTTTTCCTTTTTTTACAGTATTATTCCCCTATACGCTTTCACCAGTAAAAACTGCAACAGTGCAGCGCATATATATTTTTCTTTTTTTAATGAAATACACCCCTATACGCATTCAACAGAAATAACTGCAAAAGTGCAGTGCAAATACATTTTCCTTTTTTTTTTTACAGTAATACACCCCTATACACTTTCACCAGAAAAACTGTGCAGTGCATATATATTTTTCATTTTTTACTGTAAAACTCACCTATACAATTTCAACAAAAATAAATGCAACAGTGCAGTGCGTTTATATTTTTCTTTTGTTAC